>NC_059224.1:40658597-40958597 GCF_020615455.1 Coregonus clupeaformis
GTAGACAAACTGGAATTAAAGCCAGACTAAGTCAGTAGCACAGCTAGAACTATCCAAGCAGAAGATACATCTCCTTCAAATGTTGATATTTGGTATTGACAACCAAACACAATTCAATATCCAGTTTGTTTACAAATTAACATAATTGGTATGTTGGATTCAAGTCTCCATCTCAATCTATTCTTTCACTTTGAATTTTGGTTGAGATGGAGAAGTCTTTAACAAAATAATGGTGGGTCTGGAGTTCGGACTCACAGCCTTTTCTAATAATTAACTTAAAGATTACATTTTCAATCAACCAAAGCTTGAAAGCCTTATATGTATTGTCTGTTTTTTGTTGAATTGAAACAATAGCTGTTGATGACTTTGCAAATGCTATATAGGCCTATAGTATAGTTTCATTGATGATATACACTGCTCAAAAAAATAAAGGGAACACTAAAATAACATCCTAGATCTGAATGAATGAAATAATCTTATTAAATACTTTTTTCTTTACATAGTTGAATGTGCTGACAACAAAATCACACAAAAATTATCAATGGAAATCAAATGTATCAACCCATGGAGGTCTGGATTTGGAGTCACCCTCAAAATTAAAGTGGAAAACCACACTACAGGCTGATCCAACTTTGATGTAATGTCCTTAAAACAAGTCAAAATGAGGCTCAATAGTGTGTGTGGCCTCCACGTGCCTGTATGACCTCCCTACAACGCCTGGGCATGCTCCTGATGAGGTGGCGGATGGTCTCCTGAGGGATCTCCTCCCAGACCTGGACTAAAGCATCCGCCAACTCCTGGACAGTCTGTGGTGCAACGTGGCGTTGGTGGATGGAGCGAGACATGATGTCCCAGATGTGCTCAATTGGATTCAGGTCTGGGGAATGGGCGGGCCAGTCCATAGCATCAATGCCTTCCTCTTGCAGGAACTGCTGACACACTCCAGCCACATGAGGTCTAGCATTGTCTTGCATTAGGAGGAACCCAGGGCCAACCGCACCAGCATATGGTCTCACAAGGGGTCTGAGGATCTCATCTCGGTATCTAATGGCAGTCAGGCTACCTCTGGCGAGCACATGGAGGGCTGTGCGGCCCCCAAAGAAATGCCACCCCACACCATGACTGACCCACCGCCAAACCGGTCATGCTGGAGGATGTTGCAGGCAGCAGAACGTTCTCCACGGCGTCTCCAGACTCTGTCACGTCTGTCACGTGCTCAGTGTGAACCTGCTTTCATCTGTGAAGAGCACAGGGCGCCAGTGGCGAATTTGCCAATCTTGGTGTTCTCTGGCAAATGCCAAACGTCCTGCACGGTGTTGGGCTGTAAGCACAACCCCCACCTGTGGACGTTGGGCCCTCATACCACCCTCATGGAGTCTGTTTCTGAGGCCTGCTGGAGGTCATTTTGCAGGGCTCTGGCAGTGCTCCTCCTGCTTCTCCTTGCACAAAGGCGGAGGTAGCAGTCCTGCTGCTGGGTTGTTGCCCTCCTACGGCCTCCTCCACGTCTCCTGATAGCGCCTCCATGCTCTGGACACTACGCTGACAGACACAGCAAACCTTCTTGCCACAGCTCGCATTGATGTGCCATCCTGGATGAGCTGCACTACCAGAGCCACTTGTGTGGGTTGTAGACTCCGTCTCATGCTACCACTAGAGTGAAAGCACCGCCAGCTTTCAAAAGTGACCAAAACATCAGCAAGGAAGCATAGGAACTGAGAAGTGGTCTGTGGTCACCACCTGCAAAACCAGTCCGTTATTGGGGGTGTCTTGCTAATTGCCTATAATTTCCACCTGTTGTCTATTCCATTTGCACAACAGCATGTGACATTTATTGTCAATCAGTGTTGCTTCCTAAGTGGACAGTTTGATTTCACAGAAGTGTGATTGACTTGGAGTTACATTGTGTTGTTTAAGTGTTCCCTTAATTTTTTTGAGCAGTGTATGACTTATAAAGTATGGTTACATTTCATTTACTCTGTTAAACCTACTCTTTGGAAGGACTTCGATAGCAACCGTGAGTCTTTATAGTTATTAAGAGATCTCTCAATAGTCATTCGCACGATAGCACATTGGTAGTAGTCAGCGACAAATATCAAAGCCGGGCTTGGTTGGAACCCTGGATGGGAGACCAAATGAATAGCTGTAGATAGATCAACTCTCCAGTAGGAGGTGCTGCCCAGCCTATTGTTATTTTTCTGATAGTGGCTATAACGTTGAAGATCTGACGTTGTTTCAAAGGTACAAATTCAACATATTTTATACAAAACAACAGTTCATGACTTTTTTCAAATCCAATGTATTTTCCATGTAGATTCCACGTCACAATATGTTGACAAATTACGTTGAAACAACGTTGATTGTACCAGTTTGTGGCCAGTGGGATGTTTGTCGGCTAAACAATGTGACAGAGTTGAATGGCTGCCACTCTAACGCTACGAGAGGAATACACTGCAATACCATGGCAAGTGGCATTAAGAGTGTCCCAAAACAGCAAAGAGGGCCAAAAAACAGAAAAACAGGCTGCTTTTCAGATAGAAGCCCTCTCTTGTTGGCCCGTTTCAATGGGGGCCTTGTTTCTTTTCAGTGGTGACTGTCCTTTCAAGGTAAGTTACTCCATCTTCTCCACTAAGTCCACATGGATACAGAAAGGGAGTAGGGATTGGCCTGTACAGTGCATAGGGTATCCCAGACTGCTCTGTGTAATCTAATGCACTCAGTGCTCACCTGCCACTACGAGTGGTATAGGACACAGAGCAGGATCGAAAGAAGCTGTCATCGCCTGTCACAGTGCCATAGGCTGAAGCCACAAAACACATAGCGGTGACCATGTCACACCATGCTACTTCCTGGTCATGCCACCCCAGGGAACCTCAAAACTGGTACAAAGTCACACTTCCCATTGACGATACACACCTGGGGTGTGTTCAGAAGAGTGAAACACTATTAACATTGTAGATGGAAATGTAATGTATAGAGTTGACATGATTGCCTTGTCTCTGTGACAAAGAAGAATGTATGTTCTACATGTTACTTTTCTTTCTGAATGTTCTGTAATATTCCACCCTCCTGAATACGTTTCTGCAGTCTGCAGTTTTTAAAGAGATATGAATCATTAAGCAGACATGATTGGAATCATACAAGATTCTGAGGAGGAGAGGTCAATGCAAATTACACTACTCTTCTGTTTCCTTAGCTTGTCATGGTATACCTAGTGCTGATGAAGGGCATATTCCTTATTGAAGAAGGACAGGTTGTTTTTCCCCCTTTGCTTTTAACTGAGCCAGTTGATTAAAGGTAGACTCCAACCTTTTTGAATACAGTCAAGATTTGAAAGGAAAAACACAACAAGCACTCAAGAGCCTTGTCCTCCAGCTGAATCACATTGGATCAGTCAAGAGGCCAAACCGAGTTTTGAGCCAATGGTAATCATCCATGCTAGAGTGGGCGGCCCCATGCGTTGGTTATAGCTTGAAGGAGACGGGCTCTGGGCCAGGCAGCAGGCCAAGATTGCTTTATTATTGATGCTGATCTGTCCCTGTCAGTGCTGCCTGACAGGGTTTTTAATTAGACAGAGAAGCAGGAGGCTGAAGAAAGGCACTGGACAATGACATGACATTTCTGGTAAAGGATACCCAGAACTGGTCATCTAAGTTCAGAGAAGTCTTTAACAAAATATTGGTGGGTCTGGAGTTCAGACTCACAGCCTATTCTGATTGGGCCATGGCTTAAACGGATACTGCGATATTCTGGTGTTTTTCTACTTACCCAGAGTCTGATGAACCCGTGGATACAAATTGTATGTCTCTGCGCGCAGTATGAAGGTAGTTTGATTTAGTTCCGCAAGCCAGTGCTAACTAGTGTTAGAGCAATGACTGGAAGTCTACAGGTACGGTAGCATACGCAGTATCGCTTTAGACTAGGCTGGCTAGGTACATTGGGTCATAAGAGAATAAATACAACTTTAGGTAGTTCCCGTAGAATTACCGTTTGACAACCTCTAGGGCCGGTTTCCCAGACACAGATGAAGCCTAGTCCTGGACTAAAAGCACTCTCAATGGAGATTCTCTGCTTTTTAGTCCAGGACTATGCTTAATCTGGGTCCAGGAAATCATATATTAGTTTTGAGCAACAATGTCCTTCAATGATGCTTTCTAGCATAAAATGTTGGCACAAAATACCAAACAAAACACCATCAGCTACTGTATGGGTATTGCACCAATGACATATGAAGCCCGAACTCCAATGCCAGCTACGATTTTTTTCCCCTTCCATCATAGTAGCCCGCATGACAGTCAATAGTGGCATCTCTTGCATTTTTAACCAGCCACATGAATTTAGGTCACCAGCACTGTTTTATAAGAGCGTAATTATAGCTAGATAGAATAGAATTGCCAAGGGGGGTGGAGTTGCAATCTACTGTAGAGAGAGCCTGCAGAGCTCTATCATACTATCCAGGTCTGTGCCCAAACAGTTTGAGCTTCTACTTCTAAAAATCCACCTTTCCAGAAATAAGTCTGTTGCCGCTTGCTACAGACCCCCCTCAGCCCCCGGCTGTGCCCTGGACACCATATGTGAATTGATTGCCCCCCATTTATCCTCAGAGTTCGTACTGCTTGGGGACCTAAATTGGGATATGCTTAACACCCCGGCCATCCTACAATCCAAACTAGATGCCCTCAATCTCACACAAATGATCAACGAACCTACCAGGTACAACCCTAAATCCGTAAACATGGGCACCCTCATCCTGACTAACTTACCCTCTAAATACACCTCCGCTGTCTTCAACCAGGATCTCAGCGATCACTGCCTTATTGCCTGCGTCCGTAACGGGTCTGCGGTCAAACGACCACCCCTCATCACTGTCAAACGCTCCCTAAAACACTTTAGCGAGCAGGCCTTCCTAATTGACCTGGCCCAGGTATCCTGGATGGATATCGATCTCATTCCGTCAGTAGAGGATGCCTGGATGTTCTTTAAAAGTAATTTCCTCTCAATCTTAAATAAACATGCCCCATTCAAAAAATACAGAACTAAGAACAGATATAGCCCCTGGTTCTCCTCACACTTGACTGCCTTTGACCAGCACAAAAACATCCTGTGGTGTACTGCATTAGCATCGAATAGCCCCCGCGATATGCAGCTTTTCAGGGAAGTTAGGAACCAATATCATTGGACACTGTGTTAACAAACCTCCAAACGAGCTTCAATGCCATACAACACTCCTTCAGTAGCCTCCAACTGCTGTTAAACACTAGTAAAACTAAATGCATGCTCTTCAAATCAAACGCTGCTGGCACCCGCCACCACCGACTAGAATCACTACTCTACGTGGGTCTGACCCTAGAGTATGTGGACAACTACAAATACCTAGGTGTCTGGTTAGACTGTAAACTCTCCTTCCAGACTCACATTAAGCATCTCAATCCAAAGTTAAATCTAGAATCGGTCCCTATTTCGCAACAAAGCCTCCTTCACTCATGCTGCCAAACATGCCCTCGTAAAACTGACTATCCTACTGGTCCTTGACTTCGGCGATGTCATTTACAAAATAGCCTCCAACACTCTACTCAGCCAAATTGGATGTAGTCTATCACAGGGCCATCCGTTTTGTCACCAAAGCCCCATATACTACCCACCACTGTGACCTGTACGCTCTTGTTGGCTGGTCCTCACTATATATACTACCATATTGCCGTCGCCAAACCCACTGGCTCCAGGCCATCTATAAATCACTGCTAGGCAAATCCCTGCCGTATCTTAGCTCATTAGTCACCATAGCAACACCCACCCATAGTATGCGCTCCAGCAGGTATATCTCACTGGTCATCCCCAGCCAACACCTCCTTTGGCCGCCATTCCTTTCAGTTCTCTGCTGCCAATGACTGGACGAATCTCTGAAGCTGGAGACTCTTATCTCCCCTCACTAACTTAAGCATCAGTTGTCAGAGCACCTTACCGATCACTGCACCTGTACACAGCCCATCTGAAATTAGCCCACCAAACTACCTCATCCCCATATTGTTATTTATTTTGCTCATTTGCACCCCAGTATCTCTATTTGCACATCATCTCTTGCACATCTATCATTCCAGTGTTAATACTAATTGTAATTATTTTTGCACTATGGCCTATTTATTGCCTTACCTCCATAACTTGCTACATTTGCACACACTGTATATATATTTTCTGTTGTATTTTTGACTTTATGTTTTGTTTTACCCCATATGTAACTCTGTGTTGTTGTTTTTATCGCACTGCTTTGCTTTATCTTGGCCAGGTCGCAGTTGTAAATGAGAACTTGTTCTCCAACTGGCTTACCTGGTTAAATAAAGGTGATTTTTTTTTTTCATATACAGTGGGGAAAAAAGTATTTAGTCAGCCACCAATTGTGCAAGTTCTCCCACTTAAAAAGATGAGAGGCCTGTAATTTTCATCATATGTACACGTCAACTATGACAGACAAATTAAGAAAAAAAATCCAGAAAATCACACTGTAGGATTTTAATGAATTTATTTGCAAATTATGGTGGAAAATAAGTATTTGGTCACCTACAAACAAGCAAGATTTCTGGCTCTCACAGACCTGTAACTTATTCTTTAAGAGGCTCATCTGTCCTCCACTCGTTACCTGTATTAATAGCACCTGTTTGAACTTGTTATCAGTATAAAAGACACCTGTCCACAACCTCAAACAGTCACACTCCAAACTCCACTATGGCCAAGACCAAAGAGCTGTCAAAGGACACCAGAAACAAAATTGTAGACCTGCACCAGGCTGGGAAGACTGAATCTGCAATAGGTGAGCAGCTTGGTTTGAAGAAATCAACTGTGGGAGCAATTATTAGGAAATGGAAGACATACAAGTCCACTGATAATCTCCCCTCGATCTGGGGCTCCACGCAAGATCTCACCCCGTGGGTCAAAATGATCCGCAAGAACGGTGAGCAAAAATCCCAGAACCACACAGGGGGACCTAGTGAATGACCTGCAGAGAGCTGGGACCAAAGTACAAAGCCTACCATCAGTAACACACTACGCCGGGACTCAAATCCTGCAGTTCCCAGACGTGTCCCCCTGCTTAAGCCAGTACATGTCCAGGCCCGTCTGAAGTTTGCTAGAGTGCATTTGGATGATCCAGAAGAGGATTGGGAGAATGTCATATGGTCAGATGAAACCAAAATATAACTTTTTGGTAAAAACTCAACTCGTCGTCTTTGAGGACAAAGAATGCTGAGTTGCATCCAAAGAACACCATACCTACTGTGAAGCATGGGGGTGGAAACATCATGCTTTGGGGCTGTTTTTCTGCAAAGGGACCAGGACTCGACTGATCCGTGTAAAGGAAAGAATGAATGGGGCCATGTATCGTGAGATTTTGAGTGAAAACCTCCTTCCATCAGCAAGGGCATTGAAGATGAAACGTGGCTGGGTCTTTTCAGCATGACAATGATCCCAAACACACTGCCCGGGCAACGAGGGAGTGGCTTCGTAAGAAGCATTTCAAGGTCCTGAGTGGCCTAGCCAGTCTCCAGATCTCAACCCCATAGAAAATCTTTGAGGGGAGTTGAAAGTCCGTGTTGCCCATGTACAGCCCCAAAACATCACTGCTCTAGAGGAGATCTGCATGGAGGAATGGGCCAAAATAGTGTGTGAAAACCTTGTGAAGACTTACAGAAAACGTTTGACCTGTGTCATTGCCAACAAAGGGTATATAACAAAGTATTGAGAAACTTTTGTTATTGACCAAATACTTATTTTCCACCATAATTTGCAAATAAATTCATAAAAATCCTACAATGTGAGATTCTGGAATTTTTTTCTCATTTTGTCTGTCATAGTTGACGTGTACCTATGATGAAAATTAAGGCCTCTCTCATCTTTTTTAAGTGGGGAGAACTTGCACAATTGGTGGCTGACTAAATACTTTTTTTCCCCACTGTATATATATATAGTGAGGGAAAAAAAGTATTTGATCCCCTGCTGATTTTGTACGTTTGCCCACTGACAAAGAAATGATCAGTCTATAATTTTAATGGTAGGTTTATTTGAGCAGTGAGAGACAGAATAACAACAAAAAAATTCAGAAAACGATGTCAAAAATATAATAAATTGATTTGCATTTTAATGAGGGAAATAAGTATTTGACCCCCTCTCAATCAGAAAGATTTCTGGCTCCCAGGTGTCTTTTAAAAAATAAAATAAATGAACAACGAGGCTGAGATTAGGAGCACACTCTAAAGGGAGTGCTCCTTATCTCAGCTTGTTACCTGTATAAAAGACACCTGTCCACAGAAGCAATCAATCAATCAGATTCCAAACTCTCCACCATGGCCAAGACCAAAGAGCTCTCCAAGGATGTCAGGGACACGATTGTAGAACTACACAAGGCTGGAATGGGCTACAAGACCATCGCCAAGCAGCTTGGTGAGAAGGTGACAACAGTTGGTGTGATTATTCGCAAATGGAAGAAACACAAAATAACTGTCAATCTCCCTTGGCCTGGGGCTCCATGCAAGATTTTCACCTCGTGGAGTAGCAATGATCATGACGAAGGTGAGGAATCAGCCCAGAACTACACGGGGAGGATCTTGTCAATAGATCTCAAGGCAGCTGGGACCATAGTCACCAAGAAAACAATTGGTAACACACTACGCCGTGAAAGACTGAAATCCTGCAGCGCCCGCAAGGTCCCCCTGCTCAAGAAAGCACATATACAGGCCCGTCTGAAGTTTGCCAATGAACATCTGAATGATTCAGAGGAGAACTGGGTGAGTGTTGTGGTCAGATGAGACCAAAATCGAGCTCTTTGGCATCAACTCAACTCGCCATGTTTGGAGGAGGAGGAATGCTGCCTATGACCCCCAAGAACACCATCCCCACCGTCAAACATGGAGGTGGAAACATTAGCTTTGGTGGGGGGGGGGGGACAGGACAACTTCACCGCATCAAAGGGACGATGGATGGGGCCATGTACCGTCAAATCTTGGGTGAGAACCTCCTTCCCTCATCCAGGGCATTGAAAATGGGTCGTGGATGGGTATTCCAGCATGACAATGACCCAAAACACATGGCCAAGGCAACAAAGGAGTGGCTCAAGAAGAAGCACATTAAGGTCCTGGAGTGGCCTAGCCAGTCTCCAGACCTTAATCCCATAGAAAATCTGTGGAGGGAGCTGAAGGTTAGAGTTGCCAAACGTCAGCCTCGAAACCTTAATGACTTGGAGAAGATCTGCAAAGAGGGGTGGGACAAAATCCCTCCTGAGATGTGTGCAAACCTGGTGGCCAACTACAAGAAACGTCTGACCTCTGTGATTGCCAACAAGGGTTTTGCCACCAAGTACTAAGTCATGTTTTGCAGAGGGGGTCAAATACTTATTTCCCTCATTAAAAATGCAAATCAATTTATAACATTTTTGACATGCGTTTTTCTGGATTTTTTGTTGTTATTCTGTCTCTCACTGTTCAAATAAACCTACCATTAAAATTATAGACTGATCATGTCTTTGTCAGTGGACAAACGTACAAAATCAGCAGGGGATCAAATACTTTTTTCCCTCACTGTATATAATCTTGAATAATCAACCCTTCTCCCCTCCCTCTGCTAGGGGAGAGGGGACAGTAGTGCATAGAAAGTGTGCCCTGTTATTCTTCTATTGGCAGGATAAAGCTGGGATGGTTCTGTTCCAGGGTGGGGTGTTTCGATTGTAGGAAGGTATACCATGCTCACTGTCAGTGTGTTTACTTGTGTGTATTTAGCCTGTCTGTGTCTGTGTCCCATCTAGGGACAGGTGTTGAAAATTAGCATGAGGTATACATACTATGGTACAAGGGCTGAATGTTTATTCAATGTGTCAATGTGTTTGTACCTGTCCCTATCCAAATAAACTGTGTCTGATGATGGATTTGTGAGGGCTAGCAGAGATTTATGTGGCTGTGTAAGTGTGTTTGGCCGCCACTGTATGACCTTGGCGATGCAAAGTAACGTTTTCTGTGGCAATGGCAGAGGAGAGGGGGCGGAGAATGTGATGTTATGAGTCAGTGATGCTAAAGAGCGCTTGCTGTTAATCAACACAGCGATTCGAAGGGGCTGAGGCTTCTCACCATACATTTCCCCTTTTCGCACACTCCCCCATCCCCCACACAATCTGCTGTAGCAGCGGCTTTATTAGCAGGTGATTTTAAGGTGGCCCCAATGACAGTCCTTGGTGTCCAGTTGACCATATAACCCCCGATAAAGGCGAAGGATCCTCCTTAAGAATGAAGGCTGAACTGAAACGTTCATGGCTTCATTGAAGCTACCTCAGTGTAGGCTACAGTAGATCTGAGAGTTATGCATTGGATTACATAACGCCTCTTTCTCCATACACTGTGATTAAGACAGGCTTTATGCCTCATGTCAGAAGAGTGCCACTAATATTCTAAACGGTGGCCTCCCTCATCTCTTGGCCCCTGCCTATGCAGTATTTAGCTCGAGCTTTGCATTAAAACATCCTTCCTTTTGCACAATGCTAAAATTGCTTGATCCTCAGTGGATCAAGCGAAAGTGCAGTTGGCGGACGCACAGATTCCCTATTACGTAATACTCCTCTCTCTCTCTCACACACAGAAGCTCAGTGGGGTTGGGCATGATGTGGGGGAGGATTTGATTGGAGCGCGGTAATAGGGAAGCGAGCTCAGGTCATTCAGTCGGTAGTTCCATCATGATCACGCACTGTGAGGTGAGGGATCCACTCTAATCCCTATGCTGTCCGCCTGTCCCACACTGGACTCATGCCACCCCTCAGTCTTAGTGTGTGTGTGTGTGTGTATGTGTGGTATGTACGAGTGATACCACTAAACACATTGCATCCTACCGAGAAACATTCTGCTTGGTCTCATCCTCTGACTCAGCCTCCTCCATCTCTGCATCCACCATGGCTGGTGTCACTCACCCATCACGTGACCTCGCACACAGATTGTGCTCTTATCACGGGCCAGCTGATGTGCTAGAGCGCCCTGATGCACTGAATTAAGCCTTTTAGCTGCTTCACAGAACCCACTGGCCTTCCGGCCATCCTCGCTACTAAGGACATTCTGTGTCAACACTGAAGACAAGGTGTCATGTGGTCTGCACTTTCTCTGGTTTGCGTCCCAAATGGCACCCTATTCTCTATATAGTGCACTACTTTTTTCCAGGGCCCATAGGGCTCTTCTCAAAGTAGTGCACTATGTATGGAATAAGTGCCATTTGGAACTTAGACCTGGTTTCAGCTGAGAGTAGAAACATTCGGTTCCCATGGCAGTATTACCCCACAGGCAAGAAACGGGGTTGTTTGAATTTTGTTAGCGAGGTAAAAAGTTGTTTTCTGAGAGATGGTACAATAATGCAATTTTCCTGCTCCAGCTACAATGGGGAAGTAGTGGCCTTGACCTGAGTTTGACACCAGAGCCTCTATCTCCACTGTGACTTTATCCTCTGTAGTTAAACAGCGAGACCATGTCAACAGACAATTGAACGCCGGAGCTGTTTAGCAGTGAAGGAGTGGTTGTAGACAGAGTGTAGACTGGAAGGGTCTGCCTCGATCCTTAATGAAGGTGAATGAGGAGGCTGGCCGGAGTGGCTGGTTCTGATAAGTGTCCTGCTGTGAGGGTGTCGGCAGGGGGACGGCTAATTGCCCATTCCGCTCCAAAGCACATTCAGAGGTTGGCTTCCACAACTACTCGATGCAATGTACAGTATGAGAGACCTACTGATATAGAAGACATTGATGAAGATTATATTCTCCCACCTCTAGCCTCCATAAAGCCTGTCTTAACTACTAGCAAATGCACTAACAGTACACATTTGGATATCTCCTTTTCCAGCGGGTTGTGTTCCCATGATGTTGATCATTTAGCCAAAGGGTTTCTCCAGCTGCACACTGGGACGCATTATTACGCTCATTATTCTCAAAAAGCAGTGGGGTTCCATTATGTATTTAACAGCTAAACTGTGGTACACACTGGTGGTTTAAAAGTGGATAGTAGTTTGATCCATTGGCCATATGATCCAAGACCATATGACTCTGAAACCATACACTGTGTGAAACCATACACTGTGTTTTTTAGTGGGTGGTATTTGACCCATTGCCAGGCCATGACCATGACCACTGCATTTTCTAACAATGCTATACTATACTGAACAAAAATATAAACGCAACAATTTCAAAGATTTACTGAGTTGCAGTTCATATATGAAATCAGTCAATTGAAATCAATTTATTAGGCCCTAATCTATGGATTTCATATGACTGGGAATACAGATATGCATTTATTTTTCACAAATACCTTAAAAAAGTAAGGGATCAGAAAACCAGTCAGTATCTGGTGTGACCACCATTTGCCTCATGCAGCACGACACATCTCCTTCGCATAGAGTTGATCAGGCTGTTGACTGTGGCCTGTGGAATGTTGTCCCACTCCTATTCCATGGCTGTGCAAAGTTGCTGGATATTGGCTGGAACTGGATCATGCTGTTGTACACGTCGATCCAGAGCATCCCAAACATGCTCAATGGGTGACATGTCTGGTGAGTATGCAGGCCATGGAAGAACTGGGACATTTTCAGCTTCCAGAAATTGTGTACAGATCCTTGCGATATGGGGATGTGCATTATCATGCTGAAACATGAGGTGATGTCTCCTGAGTGGCGCAGTGGTTCAAGGCACTGCATCGCAGTGTTAACTGTGCCACTAGAGATCCTGGTTCGA
This sequence comes from Coregonus clupeaformis, assembly GCF_020615455.1. NCBI lineage: Eukaryota > Metazoa > Chordata > Actinopteri > Salmoniformes > Salmonidae > Coregonus > Coregonus clupeaformis. Next base: position 40,671,328 of record NC_059224.1, read on the forward strand.
ATCCAGGCTCTGTCGCAGCCGGCCGCGACCGGGAGACTCATGGGCGGCGCACAATTGGCCCAGCGTCGTCCCAGGGTAGGGGAGGGAATGGCCGGCAGGGATGTAGCTCAGTTGATGGAGCATGGCGTTTGCAACGCCAGGGTTGTGGGTTGATTCCCACGGGGGCAGTATAAAAAAAGATGTATTCACTAACTGTAAAGTCGCTCTGGATAAGAGCGTCTGCTAAATGACTAAAATGTAAATGTAAAATGTGATGGCGTACGGATGAATTGCAACGGCAATGGGCCTCAGGATCTCATCATGGTATCTCTGTGCATTCAAATTGCCATTGATAAAATGCAATTGTGTTCATTGTCCGTAGCTTATGCCTGCCATTACCATAACCCCACGCCACCATGGGGCACTCTGTTCACAACGTTGACATGAGCAAACCACTCGCCGACATGACGCCACACACGTGGTCTACGGTTGTGAGGCAGCGGTTGGCCTTACTGACATTTCTGGGATCTTTTATTTCAGCTCATGAAGCATGGGACCAACACTTTACATGTTGTGTTTATATTTTTGTTCAGTGTATTTATCTCAGTCTCATTCTTATTTGCTTCATGGGATTAGCTCAACCTCCTATGCTTGTTTTAAAGGTGCGCTATGCAGAAATTGCTCCGCCATTTCCTGGTTGCTAAAATTCTTATAGGTCGCCTAATTTCAGTTTGTGACAAAACAAGAAAGTATAGTGTAGAGAATCATTGTACCATCTAAACCGCTGAGAAATATATTTTCCATAACCCAAAATGTTGTATTTTCAGCTGTTTGAAGCTGGTGTACAAAACCAAAAGTAAAAGATGCAAAAAGCGAACTTAAGAACGGGAAGCATAGAAATAGTTTGCATAAACAGCTCTACTGCTTCTTAGACTTGCTTTCAATGAGAAAGACAGATCTATAACTCACATTTCTATGTGAATTTGGTCGGGTTGCCCAAAAAGTTACATATTGCAGCTTCAATAATTTGTTTTTATGAGGTGCCTCAGCAACCAAATATTATCAATGGATAATAAAGGATAATGTGACTTGATATGGGCAGAGGAGCTAGCTATAACGCTGAAGTATTTTTAGCAGGAGCATATTCTTTCTCCATCTCTGCTCTGCCTCCACTCTCCTCCTCCTCCCCTCCTCTCCACAAAGCGACATTCACTTCCTCCTCTGGTCACCTTCATCCGTCTGCTACCCAGTTCCTGCAAGCCTTGCGGCAGTCAGAGGGCGGAAATAGCTATCTTTCAGTCTTAATTGATTCTGGCTCGGTGGCGGTAAATGGAGCTCTTGCCCATCATACATGTCAGCATGGCACTAGCCTGTCTGTCTGTCTGTCTGTCTGTCTGTCTGTCTGTCTGTCTGTCTGTCTGTCTGTCTGTCTGTCTGTCTGTCTGTCTGTCTGTCTGTCTGAGTCTATGTCTGTCTGTCTGTCATGTTATGACAGTCATGTTATGTCTGTCTGTCTCTGTCTGTTTGACTCTGTGTATGTATGTCTGTTTGTCTGTTACAACAGTCTGTCTGTCTGTCTGTCTGTCTAGCTGGACATTTCAAGATCCAACTGTCCTTCCCTGCTTCATTACCTCCTCCTCTCCACCTCTCTCTCTCTCTCTCTCTCCACTCCCATTCATCACCCCCCTCATTTGCATATGAACTCCGAGCCACTGTATTAAATGAAACATTGGCTCCATTGTTGTCATGAGAACAAAAATAGCAGTAACTTAATGCCTTCTCCCTCTCTCAGCGTCACCTCTTTTGCCCCTTACCCCCTGCCTGCCTGCCTACTTTGGGTTCGCCAGTCACATTCACATGCTCTTGGGTATTAAAATATGATCTCCTATTTGGTCGCGTCTGAATGTCCAGACACACATCGCTCAGTAACTCGGCGTGACGGGTAGGCAGCAAGAGCTAATTTCAGGAAAAAAATTAAGCTATTTGACGTCATTTGAAGGGTTTGTTTTCTGCCGAATTACAAACAGGATTTGGTGTCACAATCAGACTTCCCCTAGCATCCCAATTCCTGAACGACCGTTGATATCTGTGCCATGGTCCCTAGTTCTTTTCATCTTCCTTTCCTAAAAACCTTTCTGGTTTTCTACCAGACGAGTACTCTGAAGAGCATGTGCTCACACGGTGTGCCAGGTTAGCTAGCCATGAGTGCTTTTGGGAAAGTGCAGCCTCGTTAAGTGGAGTCATCCATTGTTTCGCTCACTGCTTTTTGCCATTCATTCCCTCCGACTGTGAAGTTGTGATGATTCAAATGTAGACGCTTTCAGAGGGAGAAGTAGATTGGGTGATTAATGCCATGGGATGATGAAATCTGGGCCTTGTGTCTGTCTCATAGCAAATGGGAGGATCTCCTAATTCAAATGGTGTAAAGTTGAGATGCATATTCATAGCAAAGACCTTGATATAAACAAATGAACAGTGTGTACTGTATGTCATCAATACTCTTCGTGTCTAAGAACATATTGCAGGCTAGTTTCAATATCTATGACAACAAGAAAACCAAGGACAAATGCTATTTTTGCCTCCGTGTCTCTTAGCCTTGCTTCTCTTTCCCAGAAGTAGAATCCATTTTGGTTATGCAGTTAACATTCATCTTTAAGAGCCCTGCATAATCAAACGTCTCTTAGCTTATCTATCAAAGTGCCTCCATTTTTGTCTCAGTTGGATGCAAAAATACAGTTTATAGCATCATATCTTGTTTGTGTCTGTAAGAGCCACTACACTGCTATAAGGTCATCTGTGTTTGAGCTACCAGAATAATTCTTTTGAGAATATGGTTGGTGTTGGTGACTGTTTTGTAGAACTTGAACCCTCTGAAAAGTAGGATGACATTCCCTGCATTAGTGGTGACTTTTCCCACTGAGTCATGTGTCGCACCACCGCTGTGCTACTCATACCTCACCTCTAACTGTCTCTTGCTCCCTCCATCCCTCCCTCCCTCCCCTCTTTCCAATCTGCCACTGTCCCCTTGCCCCGTACCTTTGGATGTTTTAATACCAAGCATCCATCACTGTCATTGGCTCTGCCCGCCTCCTCCAAGGACACCGCCGCTCCGGGATTCTGATCGGCTGATTGGCTCTCTCTCTCTGCCCCCTCCTCTTCCCACCTTCCGCTTGTTTCTACACAGTACACACCCTACTACTACGCCATATTACGCCCTACATTCTCAAGCCCTGAATTTCTGTATTCCCCTTACAGTGTACTACTTTGGACCGGAGCCCTATGGACCTTGGTCAAAAGTAGTGCACTATAAAGGGATTCATGGGGTGCCATTTGGAACACTACTTGACCTTGAACGCGGGCTTCCGATCAGGCCTGATGAAAACCTGTCCTGTGTTACTGTGGTTTATGTTCTTTCATTATTACGGCTCTATTCGGTTACCCCCTCGGACCAGGTCCTCTGCCAGCAGAGCTAGTATAGTGTCGGTCACTGAGGCCACGGCCACAGCTATGCTGCCTTAAGGCCCTTCAGTTGTGGAAGGAGTAGGATTAACAAGAAAGCAGAGAACATTAGATGCATACTGTATGCACTGATCGTTTGGTCAAAGAAGGCATACATATACTGTATGTTGATATATTTGCACCTCATTGATTGGAGCATTTCTATATTTTCACCGATAAATCTCTTGCATCACATCTAGCACTCACTTCCCATAGTCTCTCCAAGGGTCCTCCATGGCCTCAACGTTCCCATTCCCAACCTCAGAAGACCAACAACATCGAAAGAGGCCTTAAAAGGCCAGCACACAGAGTCCTGGCATCCGCGTTGTGTGACACTCTGGCTCTATGGACTTTTATTTTGAGCCAGGGTTGTTATTTTTCTGTTGGGTGTATTTCTATGTTTGCTTTTCTGTTGGGTTGGTTTCTATGTTTGGTCATTGACTCCCAATCGGAGGTAACGAGTGTCAGCTGTCGGCTCGTTATCTCTGATTGGGAGCCATATTTAAACTGTTGTGTTTCACTGTGTGTTTGTGGGTTTTTGTTCCAGGTTCAGTCGTGTACTGTTGGACTTCGCGTTTCGTCAGTGTTTATTGTTTGTTAGTGTACTTTATTCTTAATAAAGTCATGTTCACTCAACGCGCTGCGCTTTGGTCTGCTCCTTTCGGCGATCGTGACAGAAAAACCCACCACAAAAGGACCAAGCAGCGCGTTCAGGAGCAAAGGGTCTGGACATGGGAGGAACTGTTGGACGGTAAAGGGTCCTGGACTTGGGAGGAGATCCTGGATGGTATGGATCGCCGACCATGGAGCGAGACGGTGGAGAGGCGACGGCGAGAGGAGCAACGGCATCGGGCAGGGCCATCGTCGGAAGGACGGGAGGCAACCCCAAAAAATTTTTTGGGGGGCACATGGTTTAGGCGGCTGGGCAGCAGGAGGCTGCCACAGGGAGAAAAGGAGAGAAGGCTAACGAGTACGGGAGCCATTGGCGAGTAGAGGGAGGGAAGTGTTTGTGGCACGGCGTGAAAGACTGATGTGTGTTGCCAGTCCGGTCCGGCCCGTTCCTGATCCTCGGTTGAGGCCAGTGGTGTGTGTTCCCGGTACGGACCGGTCTGTTCCTACTCCAAGCACCAGGTCCACGGTGTGCTACGCCAGCCCGGCCCGGCCTGTTCCTGCTCCACGCACCAGGGATAGGGTGTGCTTCGCCAGCCCGGCCCGGCCTGTTCCGGCCACTCGCACCAAGGGATACGGTGCGCGTCGCCAGCTCAGCCCGGCCTGTTCCTACTCCACGCACCAGGGATACGGTGCGCTTCGCCAGCCCGGCCCGGCCTGTTCCGGCCACTCGCACCAGGGATACGGTGCGCGTCGCCAGCCCAGCCCGGCCTGTTCCTACTCACGCACCAGGGATACGGTGCGCCGCCAGCCCGGCCCGGCCTGTTCGGCCGCTCGCCTGAGGGATACGGTGCGCGTCGCCAGCCCAGCCCGGCCTGTTCCTGCTCCACGCACCAGGGATACGGTGCGCTTCGCCAGCCGGCCCGGCCTGTTCCGGCCACCCGCACCAGGGAGACGGTGCGCGTCGCCAGCCCAGCCCGGCCTGTTCCTGCTCTCCGCACTAGGCCTTATGTGCGTCCCCCAGGGCCAAGCATGCCCTGTTGCTGCTTCCCGCACTAGCCCTGAGATGCGTGTCCTCAGCCCGGTACCTCCAGTTCCGGCACCACGCATCAGGCCTACGATGCGTCCCCAGGGCCAAGCATGCCCTGTTGCTGCTTCTCGCACTAGCCCTGAGATGCGTGTCCTCAGCCCGGTACCTCCAGTTCCTGCACCACGCATCAGGCCTACGGTGCGTCCCCAGGGCCAAGCATGCCCTGTTGCTTCTCCCGCACTAGCCCTGAGATGCGTGTCCTCAGCCCGGTACCTCCAGTTCGGCACCACGCACCAGGCCTACGGTGCGCCTCAGACGCCAGAGTCTGCCGTCTGCCCAACGGGGCCTGAACTGTCCGTCTGCCCAACGCCGTCTGAACTGCCCCGTCTGCCCAACGGCGCCTGAACTGTCCGTCTGCCCAACGCCCGTCTGAACTGCCCGTCTGCCCAACGGGCGCCTGAACTGCCCGTCTGCCCAACGCCGTCCTGAACTGTCCGTCTGCCCAACGCCGTCTGAACTGCCCGTCTGTACTGAGCCTGCAAGCCGCCCGTCTGCCGCAGAGCCTTCAGAGCCGGGTCCGCCCAGACCGGGAGCCGCTAGGAGCTCTCCGCCGGACAGGATCAGCCAGAGCCTTCCCGGCCAGACAGGATCAGCCAGAGCCTTCGCCAGACAGGATCAGCCAGAGCCTTCCGCCAGACAGGATCAGCCAGAGCCTTCCCGTCAGACAGGAGCCAGAGCCGTCCGCCAGACAGGATCAGCCAGAGCCTTCCGCCAGACAGGATCAGCCCAGAGCCTTCCGCCAGACAGGATCAGCCAGAGCCTTCCGCCAGACAGGATCAGCCAGGAGCCTTCCGCCAGCCAGGATCCGCCAGAGCCGTCCAGCCGGGATCCGCCAGCCAGCCAGGATCCGCCAGAGCCAGCCAGCCAGGATCCGCCATTTAGTCCGGTACTGCCCCTTAGCCGGTGCTGTCCCTTATCCTGGTGCTGCCCCCTATCCTGGTGCTGTCCCCTTATCCTGGTGCTGCCCCTTAGTCCGGTGCTGCCCCTTAGTCCGGTGCTGCCCCTTAGTCCGGTGCTGCCCCTGAGTCCGGTACTGCCCCTTAGCCCGGTGCTGCCCCTTAGTCCGGTGCTGCCCCTGAGTCCGGTGCTGCCTCTTAGTCCAGTGCTGCCCCTTAATCCTGTGGGGGTTTAGTTGGGGGTGGTCATTTGGAGGAGGCTACGTAAGCAGGTAGTGACTATGGTGGGGTGGGGACCACGACCAGTGCCAGAGCCGCCACCATGGACAGACGCCCACCCAGACCCTCCCCTAGACTGTATGCTGGTGCGCCCGGAGTTCGCACCTTTAGGGGGGTACTGTGACACTCTGGCTCTATGGACTTTTATTTTGAGCCAGGGTTGTTATTTTTCTGTTGGGTGTATTTCTATGTTTGCTTTTCTGTTGGGTTGGTTTCTATGTTTGGTCATTGACTCCCAATCGGAGGTAACGAGTGTCAGCTGTCGGCTCGTTATCTCTGATTAGAGCCATATTTAAACTGTTGTGTTTCACTGTGTGTTTGTGGGTTTTTGTTCCAGGTTCAGTCGTGTACTGTTGGACTTCACGTTTCGTCAGTGTTTATTGTTTTGGTTAGTGTACTTTATTCTTAATAAAGTCATGTTCACTCAACGGCGCTTTGCGCTTTGGTCTGCTCCTTTCGACGATCGTGACACGTTGGCCACTCGACATGGCAACCGGCCGTGTCAGCACTTCTCTCAATGCCATTTTGTTTGTTCTTCAAAGCGAAGGAAGAACAGAGCAAAACCTTCCTCCCTCCTTCACACTTTGCCTCAGTCTCCCACCCTCCCCTCCTCCTCCTCCTCACCCTAAACTCTCTCTACCTGTGTCTGTGCAACTAAGCAGCAGCAGAGGAAGCAAACGCACAGAAGGATTTCGAAGCTCCATTGATGCCAATCAACAAATGTCGCAGCTAGCTATAGCTGTTTCACGGGTAATCCCAGTCCATGCACTTTAAAAATGTTGTAGTGCTTGACTAAAGGGCCTAGCATTGTATAAATGATGGCTCTTGCGTTTGTCTCTCTTAATTACTTTTGAATGACAGGAGGCCAGTGCAGGAGGCTGCATGCACACACACACTGTGAGGCTGGAGAACACCACATTTACATTTACATTTGAGTAATTTAGCAGACGCTTCATTCTTTCTTTCCCTCCCCCTCTTCACTCAGTAGTTCCATCTTTTCCCTCTTTCTCTCTCTCCATTTCCATTTCCCTTTCTTTCTATGTCTGATGGTCTCTCTCTTTCTCTCTCATTCTGTGGACTTTTACATACTTCTCATAGTGCTGGAGGACACAGATGGCTTTTACCATAGGAGCAGATTAGGCAGTCAGAGCTTCGCCACAGACCCCATGTGCTCCCAGGCCTAGCTGTACTGTATGAATGATTTAGAGTGCACAGATAAGGCTGTGCGATCGCTGTGCTTTGGGAACAGTGTATCCACTATTCAACCTCCACACCCCCCGCCCCCCAGCCCGGCTCTTTTTCTTCCCAGCCTCGCACTCACTGACCTGGTCAACAGCTTCACTTACCTAGTCGGGACAGGACTCCAGTCGGTACAGGAGCAAGCCAGTGGAAAGAGGAGGGAGGAATTGGGAGGAGAATGGAGGAGAGAGGGGTTTATTGGATGGATGGAGGAGGAGGAAGGGCCAACCACTGCAGTGCTGAACTCTCCCAGAGTGCACCTGGTCAGGTCTGTGTGCGGGTGTTTGGGACTGTGCCCGGCTTTTTTACTCCTCTCTCCCTGACGCTCTCATCCTTCCTCCGTCCTCTCCTTTATCCACGGATCATACCATAGCAGTCTGCCCTCCAGAAACATGCACACACACACAGACACACAGCCTGGTTTGCACCGATTAAATGTCAGCACCATACACATTGCATGGACATTGCCCACCAAGGGCAATCTAGCGGGAAAGTCTAGTGGGCAGTGCCAGCGTGTGGGAGTGGATCAACAGCCTGGGTACTAGCCAGTGATAGCATTGGCGGAGAGGGGTGTGTGGCTGGCGGGAATTGCCAACAACATCTTTACATATTTGAAATACTGAATAGGTCAGCCATAACTGCTCTAACCTCTAGGTACTGTACGTTTGAGTAATTTTTTTAGTAGATGTTCCTATCAAGCGCAACTTATAGTGAACGCAAACAAGATGTCTTAGAGATGGAATAATAATAAAATAACCTAACATCCAGGGTGGCAAGTGCGTGAATTCAACACTGCACCTGTGAAATCTTAATAAAAAATGTATACTATGCCTAGAACCGTTGAATCGGACAGTACCCCAAGATGAATGACGATCATCTGGTCCTGGCACATTGACCTATCTTGAGCGTCTGTATTAGAAGGAACACATGATACGAGTGGACAATTTGCACTAGGGTACATTATGGAGGGTTGCACCCGGAGAGAGTGAAAGGGGAGCCGACGGGGTTATCTTTATTTTACCTCGACACGTTGCCTGACCCTTTTGTGCTTGTCGGCCAACCGCCTCGTGGTTCTGATTACATTAAACTTGAATGTACCCTCCGACAAACGGGCAAAAGGCTGAAGCCACTATCCTCTTTACAACCCCTCCCTCTTCTCTTAATCGCTCCTTCTCTCTCTCTCCTGCACTCTCTTCTTCCCTCTGCATATTTCTTCTTCAGGCCATCCTGGTCTCTGTCTTTGCCCCCGTTGCTCTCCTCCTATCCACTGTGTTCTTGCCTCCTCTCATCCTCCTCTCCTGCCATTCCTCCTCCAACCTCTTTGCTTGTTCACTCATTTTCTCAAATGTTTGTCATCATTCCAAATGCATTCCCTCTCATTCCTCTTTTACTCACTCTTATTTTACAACACTGTTGCCTAGCCCTAGTGAACAGTTTTACCACAGTATAGCACAGTGGGCTAATTTCCCTCAGACCAAAGCTATAATAAACACAGCAGATTCAACACAATTCAACACAGTGGCTAATGCTACATTTCTGTAGCGCGACACATTCATTTAGCACAGGGGTTGACGCTGCATCTCTATCTGAAGCCACATCCTTTCAGCACAGGGGATAATGCTAAACTTAAAGCTACGTTGTTGGAGTGCAGAAAGACTGCAGCCTAGAACTGCTCCACACAGCACAGCAGCACTCATTTATTCATGAAGCACAGTAGCGAAATGGAGGGAGCGGAGTGAGATGCACACTTGCACGCTATCTCAGCCTTCCAACCCTCCAATCAGCTGCCTCTTAGCCTCCATCTCTTCCTTCTTCTGATAGGCTGCATATCAATGCTCACAGCCTGGGGTCCTCGTCATCCTCACCCCATACACGTATACTGCATGTATGCTCAAATGCTCATACACTACATGACCACATCTCATTCCAAAATCATGGGTATTAATATGGAGTTTGTACCCCCTTTGTTGCAATAACAGCCTCCACTCCTCTGGGAAGGTATTCCACTAGATGTTGGAACATTGCTGCGGGGACTTACTTCAATTCAGCCACAAGAGCATTAGTGAGGTTGGGCACTGATGTTGGGCGATTAGGCCTGGCTCGCAGTCGGCGTCCCATATCATCCGAAAGGTGTTCGATGGGTTTGAGGTCAAGGCTCTGTGCAGGCCAGTCAAGTTCTTCCACACTGATCTCGACAAACCATTTCTATATGGACCTCGCTTTGTGCACGGGGGCATTGTCATGCTGAAACAGGAAATGGCCTTCCCCAAACTGTTGCCACAAAGTTGGAAGCACAGAATCATCTAGAATGTCATTGTATGCTGTAGCGTTACAATTTCCCTTCACTAGAACTAAGGAGCATAGCCTGAACCATGAACAACAGCCCCAGACGATTATTCCTGAACCACCAAACTTCACAGGGCACTATGCATTCGGGCAGGTAGCATTCTTCTGGCATCCGCCAAACCCATATTCGTCTGTCGGACTGACAGATGGTGAAGCGTGATTCATCAATCCAGAGAACGCCTTTCCACTGCTCCAGAGTCCAATGGCGGCGAGCTTTACAACATTCCAGCCGACGCTTGGCATTGCGCATGGTGATCTTAGGCTTGTGTGTGGCTGCTTGGCTATGGAAACCCATTTCATGAAGCTCCCAAGGAACAGTTATTGTGCTGACGTTGCTTCCAGAGGCAGTTTGGAACTCGGTAGTAAATGTTGCAACCAAGGACAGAAGATTTTTACGTGCTACATGCTTCAGCACTTGCTGGTCCCGTTCTGTGAGATTGTGTGGACTACCACTTCGTTGCTGAGCCATTGTTGCTCCTAGACGTTTCCACTTCACAATAACAGCACTTACGGTTGACCGGAGCAGCTCTAGAATGGCAGAAATTTGACAAACTGACTTGTTGGAAAGTTGGCATTTGTGACCGACCGCCTTGATCCGGTCTTACAGTGGGGAAAAAAAGTATTTAGTCAGCCACCAATTGTGCAAGTTCTCCCACTTAAAAAGATGAGAGAGGCCTGTACTTTTCATCATAGGTACACGTCAACTATGACAGACAAATTGAGAAACTTTTTTCCAGAAAATCACATTGTAGGATTTTTAATGAATTTATTTGCAAATTATGGTGGAAAATAAGTATTTGGTCACCTACAAACAAGCAAGATTTCTGGCTCTGACAGACCTGTAACTTCTTCTTTAAGAGGCTCCTCTGTCCTCCACTCGTTACCTGTATTAATGGCACCGGTTTGAACTTGTTATCAGTATAAAAGACACCTGTCCACAACCTCAAACAGTCACACTCCAAACTCCACTATGGCCAAGACCAAAGAGCTGTCAAAGGACACCAGAAACAAAATTGTAGACCTGCACCAGGCTGGGAAGACTGAATCTGCAATAGGTAAGCAGCTTGATTTGAAGAAATCAACTGTGGGAGCAATTATTAGGAAATGGAAGACATACAAGACCACTGATAATCTCCCTCGATCTGGGGCTCCACGCAAGATCTCACCCCGTGGGGTCAAAATGATCACAAGAACGGTGAGCAAAAATCCCAGAACCACACGGGGGGGACCTAGTGAATGACCTGCAGAGAGCTGGGACCAAAGTAACAAAGCCTACCATCAGTAACACACTACGCCGCCAGGGACTCAAATCCTGCAGTGCCAGACGTGTCCCCCTGCTTAAGCCAGTACATGTCCAGGCCCGTCTGAAGTTTGGTAGAGTGCATTTGGATGATCCAGAAGAGGATTGGGAGAATGTCATATGGTCAGATGAAACCAAAATATAACTTTTTGGTAAAAACTCAACTCGTCGTGTTTGGAGGACAAAGAATACTGAGTTGCATCCAAAGAACACCATACCTACTGTGAAGCATGGGGGACCAGGACGACTGATCCGTGTAAAGGAAAGAATGAATGGGGCCATGTATCGTGAGATTGAGTGAAAACCTCCTTCCATCAGCAAGGGCATTGAAGATGAAACGTGGCTGGGTCTTTCAGCATGACAATGATCCCAAACACACCGCCCGGGCAACGAAGGAGTGGCTTCGTAAGAAGCATTTCAAGGTCCTGGAGTGGCCTAGCCAGTCTCCAGATCTCAACCCCATAGAAAATCTTTGGAGGGAGTTGAAAGTCTGTGTTGCCCAGCGACAGCCCCAAAACATCACTGCTCTAGAGGAGATCTGCATGGAGGAATGGGCCAAAATACCAGCAACAGTGTGTGAAAACCTTGTGAAGACTTACGGAAAACGTTTGACCTGTGTCATTGCCAAGGGTATATAACAAAGTATTGAGAAACTTTTGTTATTGACCAAATACTTATTTTCCACCATAATTTGCAAATAAATTCATAAAATATCCTACAATGTGATTTTCTGGAAAAAAAAATCTCAGTTTGTCTGTCATAGTTGACTTGTACCTATGATGAAAATTACAGGCCTCTCTCATCTTTTTAAGTGGGAGAACTTGCACAATTGGTGGCTGACTAAATACTTTTTTTCCCCACTTTATGTAGCAAAATTTGAAATTGTGTTTTATACATTGGATAAAAGCAGAGACACAGAGCTACAAAATTGTATATCATACACTGCATTTGAGGAAAAATAGGAAAGTAATTCTGCTTTGAAAGTTGATAAACTTGTAACCTCTGTTGAGAAAATGGCCCTTGAATGTTTTGGTACACTTACTGGAGAGCTCTTCTTTGACTACACCCATTCAGCATTGTTCACACCCTCTTATACCAGCCCCACCCATCCTTTTAAGGATACACATGTGAGGTCATGTGCTAAACAGTGAGCAGTGTAGTAAAGATTAAGACTAAAAGTGGTAAAAGTAGTAGCCTACAATAAGGAAACATTCCAGGTAAACAGAAAGTGTCCAGACACAAATATTTTATAAATATTAGATGACGCTTAACAAGACACACCTGTATAAATTGATGGGTCATGTGAAATAAATGCTATAACCCCCAGCCACATCTTGCTAAGTGGATGGGTCTCTAAAGAAGGTGTAAACGGTACAGCGAAATGGTTATTTGCATAGTAGCAATATCAAAAATAGATAGTGTCAATATAAAGAAAATAATATACAGTTTGTACAACAACGATATCAATAACGATATCAGTGATAGATGAGGTAGTTACAGTTGAAGTCGGAAGTTTACATACACCTTAGCCAAATGCATTTAAACTCTGTTTTTCGCAATTCCTGACATTTAATCCTAGACAAAATCCCTGTCTTAGGTCAGTTAGGATCACCACTTTATTTTAAGAATGTGAAATGTCAGAATAATAGTAGAGAGATGATTTATTTCAGCTTTTGTTTCTTTCATCACATTCCCAGTGGGTCAGAAGTTTACATACACTCAACTAGTATTTGGTAGCATTGCCTTTAAATTGTTTAACTTGGGTCAAACGTTTCAGGTAGCCTTCCACAAGCTTCCCACAATAAGTTGGATGAATTTTGGCCCATTCCTCCTGACAGAGCTGGTGTAACTGAGTCAGGTTTGTAGGCCTCCTTGCTTGCACACGCTTTTTCAGTTCTGCCCACAAATGTTCTATAGGATTGAGGTCAGGGCTTTGTGATGGCTACTCCAATACCTTGACTTTGTTGTCCTTGAGCCATTTTGCCACAACTTTGGAAGTATGCTTGGGGTCATTATCCATTTGGAAGACCCATTTGTGACCAAGCTTTAACTTCCTGACTGATGTCTTGAGATGATGCTTCAATTTATCCACATCATTTTCCTTCCTCATGATGCCATCTATTTTGTGAAGTGCACCAGTCCCACCTGCAGCAAAGCACCCCTACAGCATGATGCTGCCACCCCCGTGCTTCACAGTTGGGATGGTTTTCATCGGCTTGCAAGCAACCCCCCTTTTCCTCCAAACATAACGATGGTCATTATGGGCAAACAGTTCTATTTTTGTTTCATCAGACCAGAGGACATTTCTCCAAAAAGTACGATCTTTGTCCCCATGTGCAGTTGCAAACCGTAGTCTGGCTTTTTTATGGCGGTTTTGGAGCAGTGGCTTCTTCCTTGCTGAGCGGCCTTTCAGGTTATGTCGATATAGGACTCGTTTTACTGTGGATATAGATACTTTTGTAAATGTTTCCTCCAGCATCTTCACAAGGTCCTTTGCTGTTGTTCTGGGATTGATTTGCACTTTTCGCACCAAAGTACGTTTATCTCTAGGAGAACGCGTCTCCTTCCTGAGCGGTATGACGGCTGCGTGGTCCCATGGTGTTTATACTTGCGTACTATTGTTTGTACAGATGAACGTGGTACCTTCAGGCGTTTGGAAATTGCTCCCAAGGATGAACCAGACTTGTGGAGGTCTACAATTTTTTTTCTGAGGTCTTGGCTGATTTCTTTTGAGTTTCCCATGATGTCAAGCAAAGAGGCACTGAGTTTGAAGGTAGGCCTTGAAATACTTCCACAGGTACACCTTCAATTGACTCAAATGATGTCAATTAGCCTATCAGAAGCTTCTAAAGCCATGACATCATTTTCTGGAATTTTCCAAGCTGTTTAAAGGCACAGTCAACTTAGTGTATGTAAACTTCTGACCCACTGGAATTGTGATACAGTGAATTATAAGTTAAATAATCTGTCTGTAAACAATTGTTGGAGAAATTACTTGTGTCATGCACAAAGTAGATGTCCTAACCGACTTGCCAAAACTATAGTTGGTTAACAAGAAATGTGTGGAGTGTTTGAAAAACGAGTTTTAATGACTCCAACCTAAGTGTATGTAAACTTCCGACGTCAACTGTATATGCATACGACCATGGCTAACGTTATATATTTCGAAAATACTGCAGTAGAAAGGATTATCTACACATAACGAGCAGCTCATTCTGTAGACAGAAGATGCTACACGGCAGACCAATCCGAAACTCATCTCTCGGCATGTCCAGCCCATTCATTATCTCAGCCAATCATGGCTAGCGGGAAGGTTCCTGTCTTTTTCTGTGGCTAAACCAACTAGGCTCGTAATTTAACAAATGTATTCATATTTACAGATGGCATACAAGTTTGTTATTAAGGCACATGAACGTTCAAATGTTCCAGAAGGCATTTCTGGCAACAAACGCATTTTGATAAAAAATAAAAATAAACGTTCAAATGCCTGTCCTGTGAAGTCGTGACTTGCGACATACGCCTAGTTTCTTGAAAGGAGTCACATTTTATGACGGTGCCACATTGAAAGTCACTCAGCTCGTCAGTAAGACCATTCTACTTGTGATGCCTTTTACAAAATAAAATAATGATGTAGTCCTGTCCTTGAGCAGTTCTTGTCTATCAATGTTCTGTATTATGTCATGTTTTGTGTGTTCCCCAGGAAGAGTAGCTGCTGCTTTGCAACAGCTAATGGGGATTCTAATAAAATACCAAATACCAAATACTTCCAATGTTTGTCTATGGAGATTGCATGGCGGTGTGCTCGATTTTATACATCTCTCAGCAACAGGTGTGGCTGAAATAACCAAATTCACTATTTTGAAGGGGTGTCCACATACAGTACTTTTGTATATATAGTGTATATGTATTTGCTCACAACAACCACATGATGACAACTACAGTGCCTTCAGAAAGTATTCACACCCCTTGACTTTTTCCCAAAAAAATTGTATTACAAAATAGTATTAAAATGGATTTGTCATTTCTTTTGTCAACGATCTACACAAAATACTATGTAATGTAAAAGTGGAAGAAAAATTCTAACATTTGTAAAAAAAAATATATTAATAATAATTAAACACTAAAATACAGTATCTTGATTAGATAACATTTGGCAGAGATTACAGCTGTCAGTCTTTCTGGGTAAGAGCTTTCTCTAAGAGCTTTCCACACTTGGATTGTGCAACATTTGCCCATTATTCTTTTCAAAATACTTCAAACTCTGTCAATTGGTAGTTGATCATTGCTAGACAACCATTTTCAGGTCTTGCCATGGATTTTCAAGCAGATTTAAGTCAAAACTTTAACTCGGCCACTTAGGAACATTCACTGTCTTCTTGGTAAGCAACTCCAGAAATGTGAATTCATCTCCCAGTGTCTGGTGGAAAGCAGACTGAACCAGGTTTTCCTCTAGGATTTTGCCTGTGTTTAGCTCCATTCCGTTTCTTTTTTATGCTGGAAAACTCCCCAGTCCTTAATGATTACAAGCATACCCATAACATGATGCAGCCATCACTGTGCTTGAAAATATGGAGAGTGGTGCTCAGTAATCTATTGGATTTGCCCCAAATATAACCCTTTGTATTCAGGACAAAAAGTGAATTGCTTTGCCACATGTTTTGCACTATTACTTTAGTGCCTTATAGCAAACAGGATGCATGTTTTGGAATATTTTTATTCTGTACGCCTTCCTTCTTTTCACTCTGTCAATAAGGTTAGTATTGTGGAGTAACTACAATGTTGTTGATCCATCCTCAGTTTCCTCGTATCAACTCCGTAACTGTTTTAAAGTCACCATTGGCCTCATGGTGATATCCCTGAGTGGTTTCCTTCCTCTCCGGCAACTGAGATAGGAAGGACGCCTGTATCTTTATAGTGACTGGGTGTATTGATACATTTACATTTACATTTACGTCATTTAGCAGACGCTCTTATCCAGAGCGACTTACAAATCCAAAGTGTAATTCATAACTTCACCATGCTCAAAGGGCTATTCACTTTCTGTTTAATTTTTTTATTTTTACCCATTTACCAATAGGTGCCCTTCTTTGCAAGGCATTGGAAAACCTCCCTCGTCTTTGTGGTGTAATCTATGTTTGAAATTCACTGCTTGACCAAGGGACCTTACAGATACTTGTATGTGTGGGGTACAGAGATGAGGTAGTCATTACAAAATCATGTTAAACACTATTATTGTACACGGTGAGTCCATACAACTTATTATGTGACATGTTAAGCAAAGTTTTACTCCTGAACTTATTTAGGCTTTGTAACATATACACTGGGAGTCAGGAAGCAGGTGCAGAAGGTGAGTTTAATGATGAACAAAACATGAGAAGCGTACAGAACGTGAGAGAAAACAATACTACCTAATGACTGATGTCAACTGAGGGCTAAATAAAGGGGGAGTAATCACGGAGTAAATGATGACCAGGTGTGCGTAATAATAGTTGCCAGGGCTGGTGGTTAGTAAATCGGCCAAGTCGAGCGCCGGAGGGAGCAGGATTAGGAATGACAGGCTTAATAACAATAACAAAGGGATTGAATACTTATTGACTCAAGACATTTCAGCTTTTCATTTTTAATTAATTTGTAAACATTCCAAAAAACAATTCCACTTTGACATGATGGGGTATTGTGTGTAGGCCAGTGACAACAAATCTCAATTTGAGCCATTTTAAATTCATGCTGTAACACAGGAAAGTGTGGAAAAAGTAAAGGGTTGTGAATACTTTCTGAAGGCACTGTATGGATGATCACGTATGTTTGTGCTCACACCAGCACGTCATGCTGACAACTATAATGAGAGTAAGGAAAGATGCTTCATTTTAAAATGTGGACTTGTGGTTAGAGTACAACGCTGAGGGATAAGGTTAGGAAGGACATCTACCTTGGAGTAAAGGACAGAAATATGTATATGTATGGATAAGCACAGGCGTATTTGCAGGCTATGAGAGTTTTTTGTTGTGAACGTTTTCGCTTTTCTCTATTCGTAGGTGGTAGCCTGGTAGGTAACCTACTTTTGTTTTGTTGTGTTTTTCTAGCATGTATCCGATTCTTTGATTTTTGAGAGGGAGAGTTGGGCAGGCCTGAGGGACCCGGCATTGCCAGTCCTCTCCCGGCCTTGTTGCCGTGCGACCGGCTGCCTGTGGTCATGCCTGCATTCACCACGCTAACTGCCTGTCTTATTTGTCAATGGACGGGCCTGTTACGGTCCTCAGTTGTCACTACCATTCAAGGGCTCATAATTGCCGACCGAAAACCCTGGAGAAACACCTTGAGCTAATGTAGCTGCACCAATGCCTCGCTTTGTCTCACAGTTTTGCCACAAAGTACACTACCTCCTGTACCATCAAGACACAGATCTCTTAGAAGAGGCTTTACCACTCCTACAAAGATGGAGTGGGGTAAAGTTGCCCTGGATACTGATCTAAGGACATTTTTAAGTTTTCTCTTAAATGGTTATGGTTTGTATTTGGGATAGGGGAGGCTGATCCTAGATATGTGCATATAAGGGTAACTTCTACCCGAAGCTTCGACATCGAGGCTAACGACATTACTATTCCTAGCAGAGCTAGCTAGTTAGCTAACAGACTTAGTGCAGCGCTGCCGTCTTTGAGACATTTCGCCCTCATCACTGGCGTGGCACACACCCCCGCAGCCCGTGCAAGGCAGGGTGCCCCACGAGCAAGGCGCCCCCCCCCCCCACCCCCCAGATAGCATATGAACACATCATAAGCCATTAAATAAATGTTTAGAATTACAGGAAATTACCTCTAAAACAGCAACATTATCTTTCAGCCTCATGGCAAAATGTGTATAAAATATATATAAAACTGCAAATGTTTCTCTCTGCCCCATGGCAAAAATAAATGAATAAAATAAATAAATTTGGTTGCTCGGACCTTGCGTGGGGGCCTCAGGAGGATATCAGGAGACAGAAGAAATATAAACTTCATACTCCCTCGCGGCTGTCAGGGCCTCGAAAGAGCATGTCAGCTGCCATCATCTTTGCCCCCCCCTGCTGCGTAAGTCACTGTGACCGGTTTACCTGCGATGATCTTACGCCGCCGTCCAAGGAGACAAAGATTTAAGGAGAGGGTGATGTGACGACAGACAAAATGATGTAAACGTTTCAGTTGTCGAGCTGAAGTGGAGTTGTGGGGTGTGTGTGTATGTGTGTCTGTCTGTGTATCTATTTTCGGTGTGTTGTTGTAGCTATAGCTGTGTGTATTGTAGTTGAGGAAGTCCCTGAAGAATTGTCAGGAATAATTAATAACACAGATGAAGTAGCTAAATTCAATAATATACACTGATGGCCCAATTAAATTGAACAATTTTGATTAAAATGGGACCTACAGCATGTTCCTACAGACCATACTGCACACAATTATATTTCTACTACGACAATGCAATCGGTGCTCTCCCCTTGTCCACTCTGCTGTCTGCCCATGTCACTATACCTCAAGGCTTGCTTTTAATTGGATTGAAATACGGGCTTTTATGGAAGAAGCAAACTGGGTAAATTGATATCATGATTGATTATTGAGCTATTCACATAGCAGTAGACACAGTTCCCACCATGCTACTAGTCAGAATGGTACAAAATGGTAAACACGTCATTATCAATATTTTATTTCTTACTCAGAACGTTTCATTTTGTTTCTTTCACCATTTTTTCCCCCTTGTAATGCAAGCCTCTGCATCTCAGCTCTGTACAGAATGGGCCTGACGTTGTCCTTTGTATTAGCCCTGGTCTTCTGTTAAACATAGCTAGCATTTTCCTGCATCTTCATTCACAAACATCCCACAGCATCACCCTTCTTCAATGTAAAGAAGTCACAGGAGTATCTTTATTGAGAGGAATGTGCATCGTCACTCACACAACAGTTTCATTGTCTATTACATCCAAATACCTCAAGCCTCTACACAAACAATAACCCAAATCAGGTCTCAAGCTGTAATAGCATTCTGGGTTGCATTATCTCACAAGATAATCTTTTATCAATTCAATGTGCTGTTGTTGTTGGTGATGGCCACCACTTAACATTAGCATTCCATGCGCTACAACCCAATTTTGTTTTCTTTTGACTGGATTTCTGCTCATTAGCATGGAGAGCACAGCACGATTAAAAGCCAGCTCTCAAAATTGAGCGACTTTGACAACAAAGGGGAGCGAACGTGAAACGATGGTCTACTTACAGCTGTAGGAGAGGAGGAGGGGCAGCTTCAGTGTTTATTCTCTCAACTTATCCATTACTGAGGCTACCCTTTACTGCCCAAGACAGACGGGGGTATCATTTGGTGTTAGACTTCCCTGACCTAATGGAGATTTGGTCGCTAGTTTGAATTCAGTATATCTTTATTGTTCCTGATGGGCAATTTGTGTGCAGCATGAAACATTTCATATTTTAATAAGGCTTGTCTTGTCATCTTGTTTTGGGCACATTCTTATGAGCTAGCTGAAATAGCTAGCAATAGTTAGCAAAATGATCCATCTACCAACCACTGGTCGAACGAGGAACATGTGGGAGTATTTGACAGCACTTTAAGTTGACTGATAAACAACAGAATTGAACGTCAGCCATTTTGCCTTGATTTTTTTCATTGTCCTTCATGTTTTATTTATATGATGTTGTATTGGGAATATTGACCTGTTTCTCCCTGTAATGGTCCAGTTGTCTGCCTAAAGGCTACACAGACACAGAGGCTGAAACCTCCCGTGGTTCTTCACAGATAATGTTTGGTTCCCTGGGGGACGGTTTTGGCAAGGTCGGAGTGACACCCGTCCTTGGAATTCTAGGCATGACGTGGCTGACGTTGAGTAGATCATTTAGTATTATCATTGTACGCTGATGATTCATGTTTTCTTTTAATCCACAACTTGAATCCCTCCACAGCCTCATAGAGGATCTAGATACATTTTTAAACCTCTCTGGATTACAACCAAATTATGATAAATGTACTATATTACATATTGGATCACTAAAAAATACAACTTTTAAATTACCGTGTAGTTTACCAATAAAATGGTCTGATGGTGATGTGGGTATACGTGGTATATACAGTGGGGAGAACAAGTATTTGATACTTTTTTTAATTTAATTTTTTAATTTTATTTCACCTTTATTTAACCAGGTAAACCAGTTGAGAACAAGTTCTCATTTACAACTGCGACCTGGCCAAGATAAAGCAAAGCAGTGCGATAAAAACAACAACACAGAGTTACATATGGGGTAAAACAAAACAAAGTCAAAAATACAACAGAAATACATATAATATACAGTGTGCAAATTTAGCAAGTTATGGAGGTAAGGCAATAAAATAGGCTATAGTGCAAAATAATTACAATTAGTATTAACACTGGAATGATAGATGTGCAAGAGATGATGTGCAAATAGAGATACTGGGGTACAAATGAGCAAAATAAATAACAATATAGGGATGAGGTAGTTGATACACTGCCGATTTTGCAGGTTTTCCTACTTACAAAGCATGTAGAGGTCTGTAATTTTTATCATAGGTACACTTCGACTGTGAGACACGGACTCTAAAACAAAAATCCAGAAAATCACATTGTATGATTTTTAAGTAATTAATTTGCATTTTATTGCATGTCATAAGTATTTGATACATCAGAAAAGCAGAACTTAATATTTGGTACAGAAACCTTTGTTTGCAATTACAGAGCTCATACTTTTCCTGTAGGTCTTGACCAGGTTTGCACACACTGCAGCAGGGATTTTGGCCCACTCCTCCATACAGACCTTCTCCAGATCCTTCAGGTTTCGGGGCTGTCGCTGGGCAATATGGACTTTCAGCACCCTCCAAAGATTTTCTATTGGGTTCAGGTCTGGAGACTGGCTAGGCCACTCCAGGACCTTGAGATGCTTCTTACGGAGCCACTCCTTAGTTGCCCTGGCTGTGTGTTTCGGGTCGTTGTCATGCTGGAAGACCCAGCCACGACCCATCTTCAATGCTCTTACTGAGGGAAGGAGGTTGATGGCCAAGCTCTCGTGATACATGGCCCCATCCATCCTCCCCTCAATACGGTGCAGTCGTCCTGTCCCCTTTGCAGAAAAGCATCCCCAAAGAATGATGTTTCCACCTCCATGCTTCACGGTTGGGATGGTGTTTTTGGGGTTGTACTCATCCTTCTTCTTCCTCCAAACACGGCGAGTGGAGTTTAGACCAAAAAGCTCTATTTTTGTCTCATCAGACCACATGACCTTCTCCCATTCCTCCTCTGGATCATCCAGATGGTCATTGGCAAACTTCAGATGGGCCTGGACATGCGCTGGCTTGAGCAGGGGGACCTTGCGTGCAGTGCAGGATTTTAATCCATGATGGCGTAGTGTGTTACTAATGGTTTTCTTTGAGACTGTGGTCCCAGCTCTCTTCAGGTCATTGACCAGGTCCTGCCGTGTAGTTCTGGGCTGATCCCTCACCTTCCTCATGAACATTGATGCCCCACGAGGTGAGATCTTGCATGGAGCCCCAGACCGAGGGTTATTGACCGTCATCTTGAACTTCTTCCATTTTCTAATAATTGCACCAACAGTTGTTGCCTTCTCACCAAGCTGCTTGCCTATTGTCCTGTAGCCCATCCCAGCCTTGTGCAGGTCTAACATTTTATCCCTGATGTCCTTACACAGCTCTCTGGTCTTGGCCATTGTGGAGAGGTTGGAGTCTGTTTGATTGAGTGTGTGGACAGGTGTCTTTTATACAGGTAACAAGTTCAAACAGGTGCAGTTAATACAGGTAATGAGTGGAGAACAGGAGGGCTTCTTAAAGAAAAACTAACAGGTCTGTGAGAGCCGGAATTCTTACTGGTTGGTAGGTGATCAAATACTTATGTCATGCAATAAAATGCAAATTAATTACTTAAAAATCATACAATGTGATTTTCTGGATTTTTGTTTTAGATTCCGTCTCTCACAGTTGAAGTGTACCTATGATAAAAATTACAGACCTCTACATGCTTTGTAAGTAGGAAAACCTGCAAAATCAGCAGTGTATCAAATATTTGTTCTCCCCACTGTATATCCCAAAAATAAATAAATGATCTCACTCCAATACATCTTGCTACCATGGAAAGTAAATATCTGTCTATTTGTGGAAAAATCACCCTGATTAACTATTTTGTATTATCCCAGTTTACCTATTTGCTTATGGTCTTGCCTATGCCTAGCGAACAGTTTTTTTAAATTACAGTGGGGGAAAAAAGTATTTAGTCAGCCACCAATTGTGCAAGTTCTCCCACTTAAAAATATGAGAGAGGCCTGTAATTTTCATCATAGGTACACGTCAACTATGACAGACAAATTGAGATTTTTTTTCTCCAGAAAATCACATTGTGGGATTTTTAATGAATTTATTTGCAAATTATGGTGGAAAATAAGTATTTGGTCACCTACAAACAAGCAAGATTTCTGGCTCTCACAGACCTGTAACTTCTTCTTTAAGAGGCTCCTCTGTCCTCCACTCGTTACCTGTATTAATGGCACCTGTTTGAACTTGTTATCAGTATAAAAGACACCTGTCCACAACCTCAAACAGTCACACTCCAAACTCCACTATGGCCAAGACCAAAGAGCTGTCAAAGGGCAGCAGAAACACAATTGTAGACCTGCACCAGGCTGGGAAGACTGAATCTGCAATAGGTAAGCAGCTTGGTTTGAAGAAATCAACTGTGGGAGCAATTATTAGGAAATGGAAGACATACAAGACCACTGATAATCTCCCTCGATCTGGGGCTCCACGCAAGATCTCACCCCGTGGGGTCAAAATGATCACAAGAACGGTGAGCAAAAATCCCAGAACCACACGGGGGGACCTAGTGAATGACCTGCAGAGAGCTGGGACCAAAGTAACAAAGCCTACCATCAGTAACACACTACGCCGCCAGGGACTCAAATCCTGCAGTGCCAGACGTGTCCCCCTGCTTAAGCCAGTACATGTCCAGGCCCGTCTGAAGTTTGCTAGAGTGCATTTGGATGATCCAGAAGAGGATTGGGAGAATGTCATATGGTCAGATGAAACCAAAATATAACTTTTTGGTAAAAACTCAACTCGAGTCGTGTTTGGAGGACAAAGAATGCTGAGTTGCATCCAAAGAACACCATACCTACTGTGAAGCATGGGGGTGGAAACATCATGCTTTGGGGCTGTTTTTTCTGCAAAGGGACCAGGACGACTGATCCGTGTAAAGGAAAGAATGAATGGGCCATGTATAGTGAGATTTTGAGTGAAAACCTCCTTCCATCAGCAAGGGCATTGAAGATGAAACGTGGCTGGGTCTTTCAGCATGACAATGATCCCAAACACACCGCCCGGGCAACGAAGGAGTGGCTTCGTAAGAAGCATTTCAAGGTCCTGGAGTGGCTTAGCCAGTCTCCAGATCTCAACCCCATAGAAAATCTTTGGAGGGAGTTGAAAGTCTGTGTTGCCCAGCGACAGCCCCAAAACATCACTGCTCTAGAGGAGATCTGCATGGAGGAATGGGCCAAAATACCAGCAACAGTGTGTGAAAACCTTGTGAAGACTTACAGAATACGTTTGACCTGTGTCATTGCCAACAAAGGGTATATAACAAAGTATTGAGAAACTTTTGTTATTGACCAAATACTTATTTTCCACCATAATTTGCAAATAAATTCATTAAAAATCCTACAATGTGATTTTCTGTAAAAAAATACTCATTTTGTCTGTCATAGTTGACGTGTACCTATGATGAAAATTACAGGCCTCTCTCATCTTTTTAAGTGGGAGAACTTGCACAATTGGTGGCTGACTAAATACTTTTTTCCCCCACTGTACATATATGGACAAGCAATGACAGAGCGGCATGGACTAAGATACAGTACAATATTATAGAATACTGCTACTCGCTGTTTATTATCTATGCATAGTCACTTTACCCCTACCTACATGTTCATATTACCTCAATTACCTCGACCAACCTGTACCCCCGCACATTGACTCAGTACCGGTACCCTCTGTATATAGCCTCGTTATTGTTATTTTATTGTTGCTCTTTTATTTTTTACTTTAGTTTATTTAGTAAATATTTTTCCTAACTCTTATTTTTCTTAAAACTGCATTGTTGGTTAAGGGCTTGTAAGTAAGCATTTCATGGTAAGGTCTACACTTGTTGTATTCGGCGCATGTGACAAATAAAATGTGATTTGATTTCTGATTTGATTTAATTTAATCATTATGCTTAATTCTATGTACAAAATATATATGTTTATTGTTCTGCATATCTCTTGAGCTGTCTGTATCCTCCTGACCAGTGGTGATGTAAAAAAAAATATATATATATATATGCTTCTTGCTTCTCTGCTAAAATCTGGGTAAAAGATTGAAAGGAATGTGAGCCTTATTCAGTGCATTTAGTAATTGCTTGCTTTTCTAAAGTCTACCATCCTTGCCAGCAGGTATGCCAGCTAAGAACGTTAGGCAATCTCTAACTTAGCAAGAACGAGTGCATTTTGATTTCACTGGTAGAATTGGGAAGTTTCGACTTCCCTGTGTATTCGTCTGCTCATAGTGAACCACAAAGTCCAGCATTCATAGTGAATGCCGATGCCGCCCTGCTAGGTAGATGATGTGCCCACAAACTTGGCTGATGGCATTTTTTACTTTGAACGACCAACACACAGTAATCTCAGAACTTCTCTAGGCATTTTTTTTGGAAAATGTTTGTTTTTCACTAATGTTTGTCATAACGACCGTGTGGTGTTTGCTCTGGGCATTACTGACTCAAATGAACGAGATGAGTCGAAAGATTAGTTGTTTTGACTAAACGAGTCAAAAAGATTTGAGTCATTAAAAAGAGCCAAACTTCCCATCACTATTAAAAACACCAATATTCAGATTGAAGAACCACTTTGTGTGTTTCAGAGTACTTCCATTCTGTTCTAAAACAGATTCTGTGTATCAAAACACTTACATTGGGTTTACATTCAAACACCAGATCTCAGCTTAGGTGCACTACTTTTCATGTTTTCAGTACACAATGATGGCATTTCGAGTCTTTCTATTTCACAGTGCAGGCTGAAAGGTGTGTGAGCAGGGGCGGACTAGGACAAGAATTCAGCCCTGGCATTTTATCCACACCAGCCTCCCGCAGCATCTTCTCTGTTGTCACTCTGTGCTTCTTCTTGTTCTCTGTCTGTCTGTCTACCTGTCTGTCTGCCCTTCTGCTTAAGCCATATACATTATAAAAGCCAAGCTAACAATTTAGGCTATATTGCAAATTAGTTCCCCTGAATCAACACCTACACTATTACAGGGCTCCAGACGAACATTTTCCTCTGGTGTCACTGGTGCCATTAACTTTTACAGTTGGTGGCACCAGCCCATGATTTGGTCAGACTCAAATCATGATTTATCATCTTATTAACTCATTCATAGTGCTTTATTAAGAAGTATAATAAATAGACTACTGAGGTATTCAATAAATAAGTTGTTTAATCTAACACATTCAAGCAGGAATGCATGATTCAATATATTTTGATGTGCAACCTAATCCAGTGATTGTCATGAATTTATGGTTGACAATTAGACTATAGTTTCAATATTTTACCGTCAAAATAGGACTGAATTTTCCGAATTTTTTGGTTCAATAGAGATTAATTACATATCGTTATGTGCACTAACTAATATCATAGGCTAATTCATGTGGGGTTCAACACCTAAGGAAGTGGAAATTCAAAACACATGAACTAGAATGCTAACTCTAAATACCCACTGCTAGTAGCCACACATTTATCCAACAGTACATTTAATGTTGTAAAAAAACTTTGCAGTTGCAGGCCTATTAGCCTAAGCCCTCGCAATGGCCGGTGTGCATTTTGCATACATGCCGCTCCATATCTCAAAGCCATATCAAATATCTTGGTTGTACGATAGTTGCTATTGAGCTGAAAATGGAGAGTTGAGAAAAATATACTTACAGAAATCTGAGACCCTCCTTTCTTCGACAGGGACATGGGGACAAAGGTTCCAAAGCAGTGTTTTTCCTGCAATTGCATTTTGAAATGTTCAATGATCAGAATGCATTTAGCTCTTGAGCGCATGGGAGAGAGAAGAGTGGCTTGCTCATAACAGCAGCAGGCCTCAGCGAGGGCCAGGCACAGGCACAGGGGCAGGGCAGACACCTTCATTAGAGGAATCATGAGTATAATGAATGCACTTTACTGTTTCACCAAATCATGGTTTTAGCCGCCCCAATGTTCCCTCTAAATCAATGTTCCCTCTAAGCTATGCGCAAAATAAATATCAGCATGCGCAGAGAAGCACGATATTGAACTTCACCCAACTTTCTAGAGTTTTTCCCGTTAGTTAACACTATTAACGTTTCCCTTTACTGTGGGAATTGTGATCGAATCAATGCAATATTAGCCACTTTCAATGCAACATACCGAAACAAAACAAACAATGCAAGACTTAGTATGCAAAACTAGATTTTGTTGTAGGCAGAACGCTTCGGAGTAGGATTCTATTGCATTGACAGGCACAACTCAGGCCCATACTCTACACAGACTGGGTGCACCATAACCAATCAGAGCTGCAGTAGGCCTATATGCAAATAGACCATTGCCATATATGGATCTGTGCCATTCACTTTGAACTGGACTGTTTTTACAGCATGAGTGGTTATGGGTAGAAGCGCTTGTTTTGCGATCAAAGCGAGAGCTACATGTAGCTACGTGTGCACATTTGTACATTTGTTCATATCCTTTGCTAGTTAGTGAGTTATTAGCTCAGTTATAGATCATTTGTAGTCAGCAATAGGGGAGTGATTGCTTCCTACAAGAGCATAAAACATGTACATTTCTAGACATCTTTGAAAAGTGAGTCAGGTAAAGAGGTTGTTTTGTCTTAAAGGAGCAGTGTTGTTTTTTGAGACAGGCTTGAATAAGCTAAGTAGCCAATAGGCAGAGGGTAGTATAATTCGTCTGATTCTCTGTAATAATGTTATGGGAATAATGACGCATTTTATTTTGTTAAGTGGTTTCTTGCATCAAACAACACAACAACATTTTCAGTCATCTCATTGTCTGAAGGACAAGTGGATAAACAGGTTAATGTCAAGCCTTGCATGTTTTTTTTCCCAAAGTCTCATGGAATGGAGGCCTATATTGAACACCACACAGTGGCTGCTACTGTAGGCTGAACGATAGAACAACTATTTCCATGTTAAAATGTTATGGGATGCATTTTCGCCATTGTTTTTGATGGTAGGCCATTCTGGTAGGCCTACATTATGATCAAATAGCCACAGTAGCCTACTTGACCACTTTTAAAACTAACTTAAAGCGGGTACAGCCTCAGTGTTCACAGTAAACGTGTGCCAGAAGTTGCACAGAATTTTCACAATGCTCAAGTTTGCGCTCAGCAAACCTGAAATTTGCTCAGTGATGACATTTTTTTGAGGGGACATTGGTCACAATTTAGAATGTGCTCTTTCTACGTTTATAGGCACCCTTTCCATTTGTTTTACAATCAATGATCTTGGCTGTCTACCTGATGACAGAGTCGGAGCAGGTGTCTTTGCTGATGCCACGTTTGACTTTGAATTTGAGTTTGCGTGACCTCAGCCTATCAGAAAAACGTTACAGCCTTATTCTAAAATGGATTAAATAAAAAATGTCCTCATCAATCTACACACAATACGCCATAATGACAAAGCGAAAACAGCTTTTTAGAAACCTTATTTACATAAGTATTCAGAACCTTTGCAAAAATACTCTAAATTGAGCTCAGGTGCATCCAGTTTCCATTGACCATCCTTGAGCTGTTTCTACAACTTGATTGGAGTCCACCTGTGGTAAATTCAATTGATTGAACATGATTTGGAAAGGCACACACCTGCCTATATATCGTCCCACAGTTGACAGTGCATGTCAGAGCAAAAACCAAGCCATGAGGTCGAAATAATTATCCATAGAGCTCAGAGACAGGATTGTGTCAAGGCACAGATCTGGGGAAGGGTACCAAAACATTTCTGCAGCATTGAAGGTCCCCAAGAACATAGTGGCCTCCTTCGTTCTTAAATGGAAGAAGTTTGGAACCACCAAGACTCTTCCTAGAGCTGGCCGCCCTGCCAAACTGAGCAATCTGGGGAGAAGGGCCTTGGTCAGGGAGGTGACCAAGAACCCGATGGTCACTCTGACAGAGCTCCAGAGTTCCTCTGTGGAGATGGGAGAACCTTGCAGAAGAACAACCATCTCTGCAGCACTCCACCAATCAGGCCTTTATGGTAGAGTGTCCAGACGGAAGCCACTCCTCAGTAAAAGGCACATGACAGCCCGCTTGGAGTTTGCCAAAAGGCACCTAAAGGACTCTCAGACCATGAGAAACAAGATTCTCTGGTCTGATGAAACCAAGATTGAACTCTTTTGCCTGAATGCCAAACGACACGTCTGGAGGAAACCTGGCACCATCCCTACATGAAGCATGGTGGTGGCAGCATCATGCTGTGGGGATGTTTTTCAGGAGCAGGGACAGGGAGACTAGTTAGGAATGAGGGAAAGATGAACAAAGCAAAGTACAGAGAGATCCTTGATGAAAACCTGCTCCAGAGCGCTCAGGACCTCAGACTGGGGAGAAGGTTCACCTTCTAACAGGACAACGACCCTAAGCACACAGCCAAGACAACGCAGGAGTGATTTCAGGACAAGTCTCTGAATGTCCTTGAGTGGCCCAGCCAGAGCCCGGACTTGAACCCGATCTAACATCTCTGGAGAGACCTGAAAATAGCTGTGCAGCGACGCTCCCCATCCAACCTGACAGAGCTTGAGAAAATCTGCAGAGAAGAATGGGAGAAACTCCCCAAATACAGGTGTGCCAAGCTTGTAGCGTCCTACCCAAGAAGACTCAAGGCTGTAATCATGCCAATGGTGCTTCAACAAAGTACTGAGTAGAGTGTCTGAATACTTATATAAATTAGATTTTTAAGTATACATTTTTTTATACATTTGCAAAGATTTCTAAAAACCTGTTTTTGCATTGTCATTATGGGGTATTGTGTGTAGATTGATGAGGGGAAAAAACGATTTAATCCATGTTAGAATAAGGCTGTAACATAACAAAATGTGTAAAAAGTCAAAGGGTCTGGATACTTTCCGAATGCACTGAATGTGAAGACAAATAAATTGTTTATTTTCTCTTCTGTAGGCTACACTCATTACGTTTTAGCTTCAAGACGAAAGCAGAGTTGCTATAACATCATGTCTTCAAGTAAGGTTAGCCTATAAAAAATGTATGATTAACTCTCTCATATGAATATAAAAGTACAGTAGGCCTACCTTACAACATTACAATAAACTAGCTTCATTTTTAACAATATCATGCAAATCAGTACATGTGGTAAAAGCAAATTGCGACTGAAAACGTGGGTAAATAAAATGTAAGTGAATTCACTGCGATGAGCTGTTTTATATGGAAGCTCATACCCACCACCAAAATAAATAAATAAAATGCCTCATGATTTGTCAACGTACACAATTTGTCTGTGCTTCAGACTGATCAACTGTAGCCTACTGATAACAGCTACAGCTGCAGGTAGCCTAGAGAAGTCTATGCGCTCTGATCCCATCTGGGCCAGGGGAAACATAACGTCATGTTTTTATAACCTAAGCTACTGTATGTATTTCTAGCCTAAAATAGGCCCATTTGTTTGTATTCTGAGAAAATGTGAATGTGATCAGATTTGGTTTATATTCACACTTCAGTGGCTAGGCTAGCTAGGCCTTTTTAATCCAAAATTATTGATTGGATTTAATCAATCAACACAATAGTGATGACATACTGTATGAGTGTCTTTTTAATCACAGATGCAAAGGCCTACACTATGCATCCCTGCATACAACGAGCTCAGCCCTTTTAGTTTTTCTCCAATTGTAGTTATTGTCTCTTTGTCTGTGTAAAGGGTTTTCATGTTTTCATCCTCCATAGGGCCAGGAGTTATAAAAATGATCTGCTCCCATCATACATAGTCTATATGAAACTGTTTTTTTTACAGCTGATTTATTACTATGTCATACGCTACATCTAGGGTCCGGAGTTGGTTAAGGTAGCTTACTAACAGATCAGGAAAAACTCTGGTCCCCAGGAAATCAATTTCCCCTCCACAACTCTAGGACCTGTGGTGCCACCTCTGAAATCACCACATAATGTCACAAATGAAATAGCATATCGCATTTGTATGATTTACATCAAGGGTATTCAACTCTTACCCTACGAGGTCTGGAGCCTGCTGGTTTTCTGTTCTATCTGATAATTAATTGCACCGACCTGGTGCCCAAGGTCTAAATCAGTCCCTGATTAGAGGGGAACAATAAAGAAATGCAGTGGAACTAGCTTCGAGGTCTAGAGTTGAGTTCGAGGGATCTACATTTTACATGCTTTTGGTAGTGGAGATGGGCTTCCATAGTTTTACATGGCTCAGTGCCTCCAGAAGCTACTGAGACAATCTCAGAATGTAACAGGCTGTTACTGCAATTTCAGGTAAAACCTCAGTAAAACAAGTCTCAAATATTAGGATGTCTATACTTTTCAGCTGTTTCAAAAACATTGCTCTGCTATTACCATTTATACTGTAGAAGTGTTGGCTCAATGAGAGGGGGCAATTGTCAGGCGAGTGTCGTTCGTAGCGGTCGAAACATAGCAAGTAATCGACTTTACATTTGAGTAATATGTGTAGCCGACTGTATTTTTACGAAAAGTGTAGTAAGTGTGAAGAGGCTCTAAGTCTACTCACTATCCACCTCCTTAGGTGGGCTCATATTCCCCCAGTGTCTCTATTATTGTCACACCTCAGTGATGACGGCAGATAAAGCCATCCCGGTCGAGAAGGATATTTGATCTCCCAGTGAAATAATGACATTGAGAGTCTGAGAGTGAGTGGGTTATCTCTTCTTTGTGACTGTGACCCACAGGGCTCTCTTTTCTCTCCTATGGCCTTTGACCATTCCTGCCATAGCTTCCCCATTCAAATGATTTACTTCCTGTCCCACAGGAGACATTTTAACTGTATTTTTTCCTATAAATAATTAATAATAATTGGTCATTTAGCAGACGCTCTTATCCCAGAGCGACTTACAGGAGCAATTAGGGTTAAGTGCCTTGCTCAAGGGCACATCGACAGATTTTTCACCTAGTCGGCTCGGGATTAGAACCAGCGACCTTTCGGTTACTGACACAACGCTCTTAACCACTAAGCTACCTGCCGCCTATAATTAGTGTCTAGCTGAGAGAATTATATGACTGGTGAGTGTTCTTTACTGATGGGCTTAGACATACACAGCTCACAGCTACGGTTCTTGTCCATCCATTTTACTGCAAGTGAGATTGATGAATAATTTACATATATGAGAATATTCTGCAATCCACACACTGCAATCTATGCTCCCCATGTGGTTTATCAACACAATGATTTAGGTTAAAAAAAAGAAACTATTTTGAGTCAGTAGTGGACTGAAGATGGAGGGGTTCAGCTCTTTGTTCATTAAGGTGACCCCCTCAGAGTGGTCACCATGGAGGCATGACATCCCATTAATTTGTTGTGCTGTTGCCATGGCAACCTAGGGTCCTAGGTCTTGGTCAGTTTCACACACACACACACACACATACACACACACACACAACACACACACACACACACACACTAAATGAGAGGTGTGCCAGACAATGGAGTCCGGGGACTAAAACGGTCACTTTTTTCACACACTCTCACACACACACACACACACACACACACACACACACACACACACACACACACACACACACACAACATGACTCAATTAACAAACCACCCCCACATTCATTAGTAAGTGTAGCAGGGCGGAGAATGGTCCCAACTGTTACATGCGGTCATTGACATGCTTAGACTGTGTCACGACAGTGTGTTTTCTCAATGGTCCTCTATATGTGTCACAGTAGGGATCAGCCTGTATTTTTAAAAGGATCCACTCACTCACACTGGCTCATCTCTGGTCACCTTGATCCATGGCATGTCAAAACGGAGGTGAGGGTAAAGTGGTTGTGCTGCTGTCTGAAGACCAGGTACACACACACACACACACACACACACACACACACACACACACACACACACACACACACACACACATACACACACACACACACACACACACGCCACTCGCTCACACACTCACTCACTTTTCCTTATCTGCTTACTCAAATCAAGGCCCTAATGGGCTGCCCCCCACAGTGCAAAAGTAAGCCTGTCCACACGCATGCTCACACACACACAAGCACACTCAATTCCGCTACACGTAACATTTATACACACAACCACTCAAACAAATACTGCATGTATACTTTGACACATAAACCTACACATGCAAACACATACACATACAAATGCACTCACATGCAAAAATAAAATGTGTGTGTCACATGAATCTGTACTGTACAGGCCAGACTATAATCCCTAAGCCTCTTTAGGAGTGTGTGTGTGTGTTAGCACTAATGTGTGTTCAATGGGCATGTTCTCTAAGTAAGGTGACATTGCAAGAAGCTTCCAAGACCTGCTGGGACAAATATTGGAAACTAATTGCGAAGTTCTAAGTAATTCCTTAATAGAGTACAACGTAGCATACCATAGCATAGCATAGAGAAATTAAGGTATATTGTTTCTTCATGACCGCCAATGTGTAGTAAACTTCCTATCTAGAGTACATTTTAGACTGTATGTCAAAGAATAGAATATATACTTTTTGACAAGTTCCATGCTTAGTCCTCTCCTGTACTCCCTGTTCAACCATGACTGTGTGGCCGCGCACGAGTCCAACACATCATTGAGTTTGCCGACAACAAGAAGATGGTAGGCCTGATCGCCGACGACAATGAGACAGTCTATAGGGAGGTCTGAGACCTGGCAGTGTGGTGCCAGAACAACAACCTCTCCCTCAACGTCAGCAAGAAAAAGGAGCTGATCGCGGACTACAGGAAATGGAGGGCCGAACACGGCCCCATTCACATCGACAAGGCTGTAGTGGAGCGGGTCGAGCGCTTCAAGTTCCTTGGTGTCAACATCACTAAGGATCTATCATGGTCCATACACCAACACAGTCGTGTAGAGGGCACGACAACGCCTCTTTCCCCTCAGGAGGCTGAAAATATTTGGCATAGGCCCTCAGATCCTCAAAATGTTCTACAGCTGCACCATTGAGAGCATCTTGACTGGCTGCATCAACACTTGGTATGGCAAATGCTTGGTATCCGACCGCAAGGCGCTACAGAGGGTAGTGCGTACAGCCCAATACATCACTGGGGCCGAGCTCCCTGCCATCCAGGACCTCTATACCAGGCTGTGTCAGAGGAAGGCCCTCAAAATTGTCAGACTCCAGCCACCCAAGTGATAGACTGTTCTCTCTGCTCCCGCACGGCAAGCGGTACAGATGCAACAAGTCTGGAACCAACAGGAACCTAAACAGCTTCTACCCCCAAGCCATAAGACTGCTAAATAGTTAGTGCGGGTAGCTATTTGGTTAGCTATTTAACTATCTGCATTGAACCTTTTTTAACTAACTGTTTTGTCTCATCACATATGCTGCTGCTGCTGTTTATTATCTGTCACTTTAATTCTAGTTATATGCAAATATCTACCTCAATTACCACGTACCCCTGCACATCGACTTGGGACTGGTACCCTCTGTATATAACCAAGTTATTGTTACTCATTGTGTATTTATTCTAGCTTTTATTATTACGTGTTTTACTTTTTTATTATTTCTCGATTTTCTCTCTGCATTGCTGGGAAGGGCCCGTAAGTAAGCATTTCACTGTTAGTCTACACCTATTGTTTACGAAGCTTGTGACTAATACAATTTGATTTGATACCCACGGGACTTTGGGATGAAAATAATGTTTTTTCCCTCCGATTATTTGGTCGTCTTTCTGCTTTGTATGCGGTTGCCTACCTATTGTATTAAAAGCGCTTCTTTGTCGCATTATTCACACACTCTCAGCTGATTTATGTTCAGTAGCCTACCTCTCCTCTCCTAGTTGGGCATGCGAGATGAAGTGCGCCTACAGTATATGTGTGGTCTCAATCAAATAGAGTAGGCTGCCTATGAATGGATGGAAAATCACGTGACAGTTATCTTTCCAAGGAAATTAACCTAATATGATTAAGCTATAGTTTACTACAGTGTCTGTAAATAAATATTGATCATGGAAAGAAGTGAGGGCGCTCAACCAACGTGAGTCGAGGTGCAATAAAATTGTTTTGTTTGTGAGGCTTTGTCTTCGGGTATATGAGGCTTATGTGGCTATAGTGGAGTAACCCTCCACAGTAAACCTAACCAATAGCTTCTAGCTATATAAAGGTTTGTTTGTGTGTATAGAAGGCCGAACCTCAGTTCAGCCTTGGGCCAACCTTATTCCTTCCTCTTCCCCTGGGTAATCACCAGGGTGAATCCTGTTGACTTCCTGGAAACGGCTTAGTGACGCCACTCATTAGGGACTATTTCACCACAGTGCTCTTGCGTGAAATTCCTGAAATAGCAGGTCCTCTATGGGTGAATGGTTGGTGGTTGGGGGTTTGTGGTTGCGGGTGAAGCTACAGTAGGATCAACAGCCGTAATAATCGTTGCCGCGGTTATGTGCGGAGGGAGAGATTAAATGTGCACGCTCGTGTCGACTGCTCTTACAGCAGACTGGTCGTTACCGCACCGGCCCAATCCCTTACATAATCAGCTTTTCCTTTTCTCCTCTCCTTTCATCTGCTTGTGTGGGTTCATTTCAAGCTCTCTCTCTCTGTCTGTCTGTGTGTCAGTATGCATTCCCTGTGAAAGCAGAGCCAGACTCTATATTTTTGCTTCTGTTTTATCACTGCTTCGTCCTGGTCAGGTTTTCATTGTAAAGAGAATGTAAAAGAGAAGTGAAACCACAAGCCTCTGAGGATCTGTGGATAAAATAGCTGTAAGTAACACATCAAAGGAGAGTGTGTGTGTGTGTGTGTGTGTGTGTGTGTGTGTGTGTGTGGACGTGTTTAACTATACTTGTGGGGACCAGAAGTCCCCATGCCATGTATTGCTTGTCTACATTCTTTGAAACCGATCTTGTATCTTCACAAGAGGAATAAGAAGAAAATACAAGACAAAGACAAGACAGCGAGCAAGGCCAAGGGGCTGACATTTTGTAATGCAAGGCAAGTAAATGTCTTGTATCAGCGAACACTCAGACAGTAGCAGCTATAACAGCTTTGTACTCCATCCTTACTTGAGAAACAAGTGTTACACTCAAAATCTTTCACGTAGGTAATGCAATGATAAGAATAGGAGATTTTCGCAAAACATCAAGCTACTTATGCTTATCTGAAGGATTCAGCCCTGTGTCCCTTTCTCTCTCTCTCTCT
This sequence comes from Coregonus clupeaformis, assembly GCF_020615455.1. Classification (NCBI taxonomy): domain Eukaryota; kingdom Metazoa; phylum Chordata; class Actinopteri; order Salmoniformes; family Salmonidae; genus Coregonus; species Coregonus clupeaformis. The sequence goes on from NC_059224.1 coordinate 40,707,003, forward strand.
CTCTCTCTCTCTCTCTCTCTCTCTCTCTCTCTCTCTCTCTCTCTCTCTCTCTCTCTCTCTCTCTCTTTTGTTGTTGCCTTCTCACCAAGCTGCTTGCCTATTATCCTGTAGCCCATCCCAGCCTTGTGCAGGTCTACAATTGTATCCCTGATGTCCTTACACAGCTCACTGGTCTTGGCCATTGTGGAGAGGTTGGAGTCTGTTTGATTGAGTGTGTGGACAGGTGTCTTTTATACAGGTAACGAGTTCAAACAGGTGCAGTTAATACACGTAATGAGTGGAGAACAGGAGGGCTTCTTAAAGAAAAACTAACAGGTCTGTGAGAGCCGGAATTCTTACTGGTTGGTAGGTGATCAAATACTTATGTCCTGATTCTACCTGGATATTGTTGGAGAGGCTTCCATTAAAGAACACCCTCAGTGTTCTGTTAGACAGATAACTCTTTATCCACAATATAGCAGGGGGTGTAAACCATAACACATAGGTTTTTCCAGCAACAGACTATGATCGATAATTTCGAAAGCCGCACTGAAGTCTAACAAAACAGCCCCCTCAATCTTTTTATCATCAATTTCTCTCAGCCAATCATCAGTCATTTATGTAGGTGCTGGGCTTGTTGAATGTCCTTCCCTATAAGCGTGCTGAAAGTCTGTTGTCAATTTGTTTACTGTGAAATAGCATTTTATCTGGTGAAACACCATTTTTTCCAAAAGTTTACTAAGGATTGTTAACAGGCTGATTGGTCGGCTATTTGAGCCATTTAAGGGGGCTTTACTATTGTTAGGTAGGGGAATAACTTTTGCTTCCCTCCAAGCCTGAGGGCACACACTTTCTAGTAGGCTTAAATTGAAGATATGACAAATAGGAGTGGCAATATAGTCCGCTATTATCCTCAGTCATTTTCCATCCAAATTCTCAGACGCCGGTGGCTTATCATTGTTGATCGGCAATAATATTTTTTTCACCTCTTCCACACTTACTTTACAGAATTCAAAATTACAATGCTTGTCTTTCATCATTTGGTCAGATATACTTGGATGTGTAGTGTCAGCGTTTGTTGCTGGCATGTCATGCCTAAATTTGCTAATCTTAACAATGAAAAAATAATGAAAGTAGTTGGCAATATCAGTGGGTTTTGTGATGAATGAGCCATCAGATTCAATGAATGATGGAGCGGAGTTTGCCTTTCTGCCCAAAATTTCATTTAAGGTGCTCCAAAGCTTTTTACTATCATTCTTTATGTCATTTATCTTTGTTTCATAGTGTAGTTTCTTCTTCTTTTTATTCAGTTTAGTCACATGGTTTCTCAATTTGCAGTACGTTTGCCAATCGGTTGTACAGCCAGACCTATTTGCCAACTCTTTTGCCTCATCGCTCTCAACCATACAATTTTTAAATTCCTCATCAATCCATGGGGATTTAACAGTTTTTACAGTCATTTTCTTAATGGGTGCATGCTTATTAGTAACTGGGATAAGCAATTTCATAAATGTGTCAAGTGCAGTGTCTGGTTGCTCATCATTACACACCACAGACCAAAAAATATTATTCACATCAACAACATAGGAATCACTACAGAACTTATGTATGACCTCTTATACACAATATTAGGCCCAGCCTTTGGAACTTTGTTTTCCTAGATATGGCTACTATATTGTGATCACTACATCCGATAGATTTGGATACTGCTTTCAAACAAATTTCTGCAGTATTAGTAAAGATATGATCAATACACGTTGATGATTTAGTTCCTGTACTGTTTGTAACTACCCTGGTAGGTTGATTACCTGAATCAGGTTGCAGGCACTAGTTACAGTTTGACGCTTTCTCTTGAGTGGGCAGCCTGATGAAAACCAGTCAATATTTAAATCACCCAGAAAGTATACCTCTCTATTGATATCACATACAGTGGGGAGAACAAATATTTGATACACTGCCGATTTTGCAGGTTTTCCTACTTACAAAGCATGTAGAGGTCTGTAATTTTTATCATAGGTACACTTCAACTGTGAGAGACGGAATCTGAAACAGAAATTCGGAAAATCACATTATATGATTTTTAAGTATTTAATTTGCATTTTATTGCATGACATAAGTATTTGATCACCTACCAACCAGTAAGAATTACGGCTCTCACAGACCTGTTAGTTTTTCTTTAAGAAGCCCTCCTGTTCTCCACTAATTACCTGTATTAACTGCACCTGTTTGAACTCGTTACCTGTATAAAAGACACCTGTCCACACACTCAATCAAACAGACTCCAACCTCTCCACAATGGCCAAGACCAGAGAGCCGTGTAAGGACATCAGGGATACAATTGTAGACCTGCACAAGGCTGGGTGGGCTACAGGACAATAGGCAAGTAGCTTGGTGAGAAGGCAACAACTGTTGGCACAATTATTAGAAAATGGAAGAAGTTCAAGATGACGGTCAATCACCCTCGGTCTGGGGCTCCATGCAAGATCTCACCTCGTGGGGCATCAATGATCATGAGGAAGGTGAGGGATTAGCCCAGAACTACACGGAAGGACCTGGTCAATGACCTGAAGAGAGCTGGGACCACAGTCTCAAAGAAAACCATTAGTAACACACTACGCCATCATGGATTAAAATCCTGCAGCGCACGCAAGGTCCCCCTGCTCAAGCCAGCTTATGTCCAGGCCCGTCTGAAGTTTGCCAATGACCATCTGGATGATCCAGAGGAGGAATGGGAGAAGGTCATGTGGTCTGATGAGACAAAAATATAGCTTTTTGGTCTAAGCTCCACTCGCCGTGTTTGGAGGAAGAAGAAGGATGAGTATAACCCCAAGAACACCATCCCAATCGTGAAGCATGGAGGTGGAAATATCATTCTTTGGGGATGCTTTTCTGCAAAGGGGACAGGACGACTGCACCGTATTGAGGGGAGGATGGATGGGGCCATGTATCGCGAGATCTTGGCCAACAACCTCCTTCCCTCAGTAAGAGCATTGAAGATGGGTCGTGGCTGGGTCTTCCAGCATGACAACGACCCGAAACACACAGCCAGGGCAACTAAGGAGTGGCTCCGTAAGAAGCATCTCAAGGTCCTGGAGTGGCCTAGCCAGTCTCCAGACCTGAATGCAATAGAAAATCTTTGGAGGGAGCTGAAAGTCCGTATTGCCCAGCAGAAACCTGAAGGATCTGGAGAAGGTCTCTATGGAGGAGTGGGCCAAAATCCCTGCTGCAGTGTGTGCAAACCTGGTCAAGACCTACAGGAAACGTATGATCTCTGTAATTGCAAACAAAGGTTTCTGTACCACATATTAAGTTCTGCTTTTCTGATGTATCAAATACTTATGTCATGCAATAAAATGACATTTTAATTACTTAAAAATCATACAATGTGATTTTCTGGATTTTTTTTTTTTGTTTGATTCCATCTCTCACAGTTGAAGTGTACCTATCATAAAAATTACAGACCTCTACATGCTTTGTAAGTAGGAAAACCTGCAAAATCGGCAGTGTATCAAATACTTGTTCTCCCCACTGTATATTATCAAGCATTTCACACATGTTATTTTACATTTTAGTAGATGCTCTTATCCAGAGCGACTTAAGTTAGTGAATGCATAATTTTTTTTTTCATACTGGCCCCCCGTGGGAATCGAACCCACAACCCTGGCGTTGATCCAGATACTGACTGTTAGCACTTGGTGGTCTATAGCAGCTTCCCATCAGAATGGCCTTTAGGTGAGGCAGGTGAACCTGTAACCATATTACTTCAACAGTATTTAACATGAGATCCTCTCTAAGCTTTACAAGTATGTGGTTCTGAATATAGACCGCAACACCGCCCCCATTGGCATTTCTGTATTTTCTGTAAATGTTATAACCTCGTATTGCTACCACTGTATCATCAAAGGTATTATCTAAGTGAGTTTCAGAAATTGTCAGAATATGAATGTCATCTGTTACTAGCAAATTATTGATTTCATGAACCTTGTTTCGTAAACTACATATGTTAACGTGGGCTATTTTTAACACTTTTCTGGGATGCGTGATTATTTTTCTTGCTTTACTGGGAAGCTTAGCAGAGGTAGACATACTCAGGTTATTTTTATTAGTGCAGGGTGAGCTGCACACAGTGGACTTCCTACTAGGGCACACCACCTCAGTGCTAACAGTACTCTGATTCCTAGGCATATGATTACTGCATACAATAGCTGTTGGATCAGCAGAGGCATTCCGGGCAGTAAGAGGGACATAAATTAGGCTTTTTACATTGTGTCTTCCAACGCCCCTAGGATAATGTACATTTGCTGAATCATTATGACAACTCAGTGACACAACGGTAGGGATTAAATGAGCTGGACTTGGGTCATTGATAAGTCATCGTCTCAACGCAGCCTTATAACGCAGTGAAAGGATCCAGCAAACCAAATTATTTGGGTGGATTCCATCCTCCTTATAATACGAGCTTTGTTTCCAGAAGGTATCAAATTGTCAATAAATGTTACACCAACAGAGCTGCAATAATCTCGTAGCCAGTTATGGAGGGCTAAAAGTCTGCTGAACCGTTCAATGCCACGATTTAAGTAGGGCAGAGGGCCAGATATTATGGGGCATTTGTTGGTATCAAGTAGAGACCCAATCCATCTTCAGCTGTTCTAAGCTGCCCTTCATAATGTAATTTGACCCCACATGAACCATGACAGTATCAGCCTCCGGTGACTGACTCACAGCCTCGGGAAGCAACCTGGTGATATCCTGAACTTTTGCCCCAGGAAAACACAATAGGATTGCAGGTTCACTTGGCACATCTAAAGCCTTTTATTTTGGGTTGTTGTTATAGGCCACCAAGTGCTAACAGTCAGTAGCTAAATAATATGTGTGAAATGCTTGATAGTGTATGTGATGTAAACAGAGAGTTCTTTCTTGGGGACCTGAATATTGACTGGTTTTCCTAAAGCTGTCCGCTCAAGAGAAAGCTTCTCACTGTAACCAGTGCCTGTTAATCTGGTTCAGGTTATTCATCAACCTACCAGGGTTTTTACAAACACTACAGGAACAAGATCATCCACATGTATCAATCACATTTTTACTAATACTTTAGAACTTTGTTCTAAAGCTGTGTCCGTACCCATTGGATGCAGTGATCACAATATGGTGGCTATATCCAGGAAAGCCAAAGTTCCAACAGCTGGGCCTAAAATAGTGTATAAGAGATCATACAAAATATTTAGCTGTGACTCTTATGGAGATGATGGTAAAAATATTTGTTGGTCTGATGTGATTAATAAGGAGCATCCATACACTGCACTTGTTGAATTTATGAAATTGCTTCTTCCAATTATTGATAAACATGCACCTGTTAAGAAACTGACTGTTAGGACTGTTAAGGCTACATGGATTGATGAGGAATTGAAAAACTGTATGGTTGAAAGAGATGGGACAAAAGGAGTGGCTAATAATTCTGGCTGCACATCTGACTGGCTGACTTACTGCAAATTGAAAAATGATGTGACTCAACAAAAAGAAGAATAAACTGTATTATGAAGCCAAGATCAATGATATAAAAACGTTGGAGTACGTTAAATGAAATTATGGGCAGAAAGACAAATTCCACTCCATCTTTCATCGAATCAGATGGCTTATTCATCACAAAACCATTTGATGTTGCCAATTATTTTAATGATTACTTCATTGGCAAAGGGGGCAAAAGTAGTCAGGAAATGCCAACAACGAACAGTGAGCCATCGTACTCATGCATAAAAAAAAGACAAAAAGAAAAGAAAAGCATTGCAAGTTTGAATTTTGTAAAGTGTGGGAGAGGTGGAAAAATGATTGCTATCGATCAATAATGACAAACCTCCTGGCTTTGACAACTTAGATGGAAAGCTACTGAGGATGGAAGCTGACTCTATAGCCACTCCTATCTGTCATATCTTTAATCTGAGCCTAGTTGAAAGTCTTTGTCCTCAGGCCTGGAGGTAAGCCAAAGTCATTCCGCTACCCAAGAATGGTAAAGCAGCCTTTACTGGTTCTAACTGCAGACCTATCAGCTTGCTGCCAACTCTTAGCAAACTGCTAAAAAATATTGTGTTTGACCAAATACAATGCTACTTCTCTGGAAACAAATTAACAACAGACTTTCAGCATTCTTATAGAGAGGGGCACTCAACATGTACCCCAATGACACAAATGACTGATGATTGGTTGAAAGAAATTGATAATAATAAGATTGTGGGAGATGTACTGTTATATATCAGTGCAGCCTCTGATATTATTGACCATAACCTGTTGTTGAGAAAACGTACAGTACCAGTCAGAAGTTTGGACACACCTACTCATTCCAGGGTTTTCTACAGAATAATAGTGAAGACATCAAAACTATGAAATAACACATATGGAATCATGTAGTACCAAAACAGTGTTAAAATAATTTTAGATTCTTCAAAGTAGCCACCCTTTGCGTTGATGACAGCTTTGCACACTCTTGGCAGTCTCTCAACCAGCTATCCCATCTGGACAAGAGGAACACCTATGTAAGAATGCTGTTCATTGACTATAGCTCAACATTCAACACCATAGTACCCTCCAAGCTCATCATTAAGCTCGAGGCCCTGGGTCTGAACCCCGCCCTGTGCAACTGGGTCCTGGACTTCCTGACGGACCGCCCCCAGGTGGTGAAGGTAGGAAACAACATCTCCACTTCGCTGATCCTCAACACTGGGGCCCCACAAGGATGCGTACTCAGCCCCCTCCTGTACTCCCTGTTCACCCATGACTGCGTGGCCAAGCACGCCTCCAACTCAATCATCAAGGTTACACAACAGTAGTAGGCTTGATTACCAACAATGACAAGACAGCCTACAGGGAGGAGGTGAGGGCTCTGGGAGTGTGGTGCCAGTAAAATAACCTCTCACTCAACGTCAACAAAACAAAGGAGATGATCGTGGACTTCAGGAAACAGCAGAGCTTGCACCCCCCTATCCACATCGACGGGACCGCAGTGGAGGTGGAAAGTTTCAAGTTCCTTGGCATACACATCACTGACAAACTGAAATGGTCCACCCACGCAGACAGTGTGGTGAAGAAGGCGCAACAGAGCTTCTTCAACCTCAGGAGGCTGAAGAAATTTGGCTTGGTACCTAAAACCCTCACAAGCTTTTACAGATGCACAATTGAGAGCATCCTGTCGGGTTGTATCACCGCCTGGTACAGCAACTGCACCGCCCACAACCGCAGGGCTCTCCAGAGAGTTGTGCGGTCTGCCGAAAGCATTACCGGGGGCAAACTACCCGCCCTCCAGGACACCTACAGCACCCGATGTCACAGGAAGGCCAAAAAGATCATCAAGGACATCAACCACCCGAGCCACTGCCTGTTCACCCCACTATCATCCAGAAGGCGAGGTCAGTACAGGTGCATCAAAGCTGGGACAGAGAGAATGAAAAACTTGCTTCCATCTCAAGGCCATCAGACTGTTAAATAGCCATCACTAGCACATTAGAGGCTGCTGCTGCCTATTGAAATCACTGGCCACTTTAAGAAATGGAACACTAGTCACTTTAATAATGTTTACATATCTTGCACTACTCATCTCATATGTATATCCTGTATTCTATAATATTATTCTGTATCTTAGTCCATGCCGCTCTGTCATTGCTTGTCCATATATGTATATATTCTTAAATTCCATTCCTTACTAGATTTGTGTGTATTGGGTATATGTTGTGAAATTGTTAGATATTACTTGTTAGATATTACTGTACTGTCGGAGCTAGAAGCACAAGCATTTCGCTACACCCGCAATAACATCTGCTAAACATGTGTATGTGACAAATAAAATGTGATTTGATTTCTCCAAATATTGAAAGTGCGTGTGGGCAAAGGAGAGAAACAAAATGGTGCAGTTTGAGGCCATGTGGCGGAGAGTGAATCGGGTGCTGGTGTGAGCAGGTGGGTCTGGGCACGTGTGATGTAGTTGTCGTTTGTATGTGTATGTTTTGTATTGTCTAAAAATATAAAATAAAATCTTACAAAAAAAATAAATAAGGAAAAATGACAAGCTTGCAACACACATCTGATTATTCATTATGAATAGGATTTATTTGATTTATTTAGTTTACATTCTTCATTGTAACTACAATATCACAAATAATTGAACACAAACAACATGAGCAGATTAACTTGGTCAAAACATTTCTTTATTAAAGACTATCAGAAATAATGTTGGTACTTATTTATTTTGATCCAAAGCCACGAAGGAGTGAGTCACTCAGCTTTGTGCTGACAAATATAGCTTTATGCTGTGAAATAGCCTTCTAAATAGGCCAAGCCTTAACAAATAAATTAAATTGCCTAAATAAACTAAATAAATGAAGTAGCTCAGGTCTTGAAAATATGGACGACCTTTTTCCCCTCCCTGTCCTCGCTGGACTCTCTTTTCATTCAGTTTCTTCTTCACATCAGCAAAGAGGGACTCCGTGTTTCAGAAACTCCCTTTATATAGAGGGGCTTTCACTCTTTCACACAGTGGTAAATAAAGCCAGTTTGTTATTTAGAATTATTTATTTCTGTTTTTAGATGGAGAGAAACCAAAAGCCCACCGTGCCTGTTTTTCGAAAATCGTCAGGCCACATGTCAAGTGTAATTGCGCAATTGTATTTACCCAAGTTCTCTCTCAACTCCGGGAACACCCGCCAGCTAATTGTTTGTTGTTGCCTGATGCAGGACTCTAGTGCCAGAGAAGAGAGACTCTCGGACTGAAACATTCACACCTCCATTAATTTATGAAAGATAGTCAATTTGTGCCACAGTTTAGACTACCGATAGATCAGCGTTCTAACTCCCCCTTGTGATAGTGTGGTGCAATGACAGAATTATGCAATTTACCACAATCTGCCACCATTTACCACAAACGGTCGCGGCATAAGCTCGAAACCTTTATTTGAGGATCCACTGTAACAAAATGTGGAAAAAGGGAAGGGGTCTGAATACTTTCCGAATGCACTGTATAGGGCTATATAACATTCTAGAACAGCATGATCTATTTTGGATGCAATTTAAATGGAGTTGATGGAGAGAGAGAAACACTGCGAGAGAGTGCTTGTGTGTGCACTGATTCAAAGAAACGATTTTCGAATGATTGGCTGTAAAAATTATAATCTTTACAATTAAAAAACAGTTACCATGATGAGATGATACAGTACGTCTACATGCATTGTGAACTGTGCTCCATACTGATATGGGCTGTCTGTCTCCACCCTGAGCGTTGATTCAACATGCAGAGGCCGTAGAGAAGCCAGATTTAGACATCTCATATACAGTGCATTCGGAAAGTATTCAGACCCCTTGACTTTTTTCACATTTTGTTACTTTACAGCCTTATTCTAAAATTGATTAAATAAAATATTTTCCTCATCAATCTACACACAATACCCCGTAATGACAAAGCGAAAACAGGTTTTTAGAAAGTTTTGCAAATTTATAAAAAATAACAAACAGAAATACCTAATTTACATAAGTATTCAGACCCTTTGCTATGAGACTCGAAATTGAGCTCAGGTGCATCCTGTTTCCATTGATCATACTTGAGATGTTTCTACAACTTGATTGGAGTCCATCTGTGGTAAATTCAATTGATTGGACATGATTTGGAAAGGCACACACCTGTCTATATAAGGTCCCACAGTTGACAGTGCATGTCAGAGCAGAAAACAAGCCATGAGGTCAAAGGAATTGTCCGTAGAGCTCCGAGACAGGATTGTGTCGAGGCACAGATCTGGGGAAGGGTACCAAAACATTTCTGCAGCATTGAAGGTCCCCAAGAACACAGTGGCCTCCATCATTCTTAAATGGAAGAAGTTTGGAACCACAAAGACTCTTCCTAGAGCAGGCCCCCCTGCCAAACTGAGCAATCGGGGGAGAAGGGCCTTGGTCAGGGTGGTGACCAAGAACCCGATGGTCAGTCTGACAGAGCTCCAGAGTTCCTCTGTGGAGATGGGAGAATCTTCCAGAAGGACAACCATCTCTGCAGCACTCCACCAATCAGGTCTTTATGGTAGAGTAGCCAGACGGAAGCCACTCCTCAGTAAAAGGCACAAGACAGCCCACTTGGTCTCTGGTCTGACGAAAGCAAGATTGAAATGGCAGGTTCTACCCAAGCTTCCAGATCTTCCAAATAAACATGTTGCACAAATTGGACCAGGAGGAACTAGTGTTTTGGATCAACAACCACAAACTGAGGAGAACAAACTGTTTGCTTGCAGACAGAGGCACAAACGTTGACAGTTGATTTTGGCTGTATTGCTGAGACCTTAGAATGGGATTTGCTATCTTAAATGCCACAGTTAGAGTAATGTAAGAAAGAGGAAAGAAGACGTAGTACTGAAACCAGTGAAAATGTACAGTCACAAAACATATATTTACTTTTATACCGTTACATTCTTTGTTGCATTTATTTGTGTAATTATTCTAACTGGAAATATTTTATGTACCTTTTTTTATTTGTGTAATTACTTTGCTATGTATTGTTAACATTCTTCCTGTTGTTGCTGTCTGAAACTTTATATAGGAATATGTTTTATGGACTGTGATGTGTACACAGTGCAAGAGCAGTAACACAACTGCTATAGCCTTTTCCCAATCTTCTGGGCCAGTGCTTTGGGGAAAGCCCACACCTTTTCTACTTTGAAAGTTGTGTAAAGGTTATAGTAGTACACTTTGTTACTTATTTCATCCAAATAAGGAAACTACAAGTTAATTTACAATTAAGTCATACAATCCATTGAGCATTGATGTTTCCAAATCTGGATTAGTTATTGAAGTCAAGTAAAGGAGAAAAGCGAGAGATTCAAAAATGTCCTTTACGAACAGGTAACTACAGTGGCTTGCGAAAGTGTTCACCACCCTTGGCATTTTTCCTATTTTGTTGCCTTACAACCTGGAATTAAAATGGATTTTTGGGGGATTTGTATAATTTCATTTACACAACATGCCTCCCACTTTGAAGATGCAAAATATATATTTTTTGGTGAAACAAACAAGAAATAAGACAAAAAAACTGAAAACTTGAGTGTGCATAACTATTCACCCCCCAAATTCAATACTTTGTAGAGCCACCTTTTGCAGCAATTACATCTGCAAGTGTCCTGGGGTATGTCTCTATAAGCTTGGCACATCTAGCCACTGGGATTTTTGCCCATTCTTCAAGGCAAAACTGCTCCTTCAAGTTGGATGGTTTCCACTGGTGTACAGCAATCTTTAAGTCATATCACAGATTCTCAGTTGGATTGAGGTCTGGGCTTTGAGAAGGCCTTTCTAAGACATTTAAATGTTTCCCCTTAAACCACTCAAGTGTTGCTTTAGCAGTAGGCTTAGGATCATTGTCCTGCTGGAAGGTGAACCTCCGTCCCAGTCTCAAATCTCTGGAAGACTGAAATAGGTTTCCCTCAAGAGTTTCCCTGTATTTAGCGCCATCCATCATTCCTTCAATTCTGACCAGTTTCCCAGTCCCTGCCGATGAAAAACATCCCCACTGGGTTTGCGCCAGACATAGCGTTTTCCTTGATGGCCAAAAAGCTCAATTTTAGTCTCATCTGACCAGAGTACCTTCTTCCATATGTTTGGGGACCACATGGCTTTTAGTGAACACCAAACGTGTTTGCTTATTTTTTTTCTTTAAGCAATGGCTTTTTTTCTGGCCACTCTTCTGTAAAGCCCAGCTCTGTGGAGTGTACAGCTTAAAGTGGTCCTATGGACAGATACTCCAATCTCCGCTGTGGAGCTTTGCAGCTCCTTCAGGGTTATCTTTGGTCTCTTTGTTGCCTCTCTGAATAATGCCTTCCTTGCCTGGTCTGTGAATTTTGATGGGCGGCCCTGTCTTGGCAGGTTTGTTGTGGTGCCATATTCTTTCCATTTATTAAATAATGGATTTAATGGTGCTCTGTGGGAATTTCAAAGTTTTTGATATTTTTTTATAACCCAACCCTGATCTGTACTTCTCCACAACTTTGTCCCTGACCTGTTTGGAGAGCTCCTTGGTCTTCATGGTGCCGCTTGCTTGGTTGTGCCTTTTGCTTAGTGGTGTTGCAGACTCTGGGTGTGACGAGGTGTGAATGAAGGTGTCAGGCGCAGGAGATAAAATACAGAAGTCCAGAGTTTATTCCGTTTACATAAATCAAACGCCCAAAGCGTCAAACAAAGCTATACAAGGGAAAACATTCACCTTGGCATAAATACAGTGAATAGTAGCTCAACCGAGCTACACGCTCTCACAACAAACAATCACTCACAAAGACAAGGGAAACAGAAGGAACACTTATACACATACTAATTAGGGGAATGAGCACCAGGTGTGTGTGATTGACAAGACATGACAAGTGGAGTGATGAGAATGTGATCGGCAGTAGCTAGTACTCCGGTGACGACCAATGCCGAAGCCTGCCCGAACCAGGAAGAGGGGCAACCTCAGCGGAAGTCGTGACACTGGGGCCTTTCAGAACAGGTGTATATATACTGAGATCATGTGACAGATCATGTGACACATAGATTGCACACAGGTGGACTTTATTTAACTAATTATGTGACTTCTGAAGGTAATTGGTTGCACCAGATCTTATTTAGGGGCTTCATAGCAAAGGGGGTGAATACGTACAGGTATGCACACACCACTTTTCCGTTATTTATTTTTTAGAATTCTTTGAAAAAAGTTACTTTTTTCATTTCACTTCACCAATTTGGACTATTTTGTGTATGTCCATTACATGAAATCCAAATAAAAATCCATTTAAATTACAGGTTGTATTGCAACAAAATAGGAAAAATGCCAAGGGGGATGAATACTTTTGCAAGGCACTGTAAATGGTATTCTTAACGTTAATCAATCCGGGTTCAGACTTAAACATAGCACCATTATGGCTACCATGCTTGTTATAAATTATATTGCAAATGCCTTAGATTAATTAGAAATAATTGTGCAGCCATGTTTGTAGACTTGTCAAACGCTTTTGATACTGTAGCGTATAGACCATGTTATTATGTTGAATAAGCTGTCCTCGATAGGGTTGGGGACTGATGCTTGCCGATGGTTTCATAATTATCTCAGTGACTGTTCTCAGGCCGTCAAGGTAGACTGGGTCAAATCTGAGTTCCTTGAGTTACATAAAGGGGTTCCCCAAGGTTCGATACTCGGCCCACTGCTGTTTACAATCTATATAAATAACATTTGTAATGCTGTAAAAAAAAATAATATTCATTTGTATGCAGATGATACAGTGTTGTATTCCCTTGCTCACATTTGAAGTCTGATTTTCAACCACTGCAGAGGTCGCTATTGGATCTAAAGTTAGTGCTAAATGCAAACAAAACAAAATGCATGTTTTTTTTCTAGGTCCCATTACCAAGATTTAAATTAATTTGTAATGACTAGTTTGAACGGTACTCAAATAGAGTTCAAGGTTGGTTTCTTTTACAGAAACATGTCTTACTTTTGTTAATAGGAAGGAAATTGTCCCGGCCATATTTATGTCTACAGGCTATGCGTGGAAGCCAGTGGATGCAAAATGTTTTTATGCTAATTAACCAGTTATTTGCTTGACAATCACCGGCTGATAAAATGTAATGAATGCCACAGCCCTAGACATGATCAACCAAAACACAGTGCATTCGGAAAGTATTCAGACCCCTTGACTTTCTCCACATTTTGTTAAGTTACAGATTTATTCTAAAAGGGACTAAATTACTTTTTTCCTCATTATTAATCTACACACAATACCCCATAATGACAAAGTGAAAACAGGTTTTTAGAAATGTTTGCAAATTTATTAAAAATAAAAACTATTCAGACCCTTTGCCATGAGACTCGGAATTGAGCTCAGGTGCATCCTGTTTCCATTGATCATCCTTGAGATGTTTCTACAACTTGATTGGAGTCCATCTGTGGTAAATTCAATTGATTGGACATGATTTGGAAAGGCACACACCTGTTTATATAAGGTCCCACAGTTGACAGTGCATGTCAGAGCAAAAACCAAGCCATGAGGTCGAAGGAATTGTCTGTAGAGCTCCGAGACAGGATTGTGTCGAGGCACAGATCTGGGGAAGGGTACCAAAAAAGTTCTGCAACATTGAAGGTCCCCAAGAACACAGTGGCCTCCATCATTCTTTAATGGAAGAAGTTTGGAACCACCAAGACTCTTCCTAGAGCTGACCACCCGGCCAAACTGAGGAATCGGGGGAGAAGGGCCTTGCTCAGGGAGGTGACAAAGAACCTAATGGTCACTCTGACAGAGCTCCAGAGTTCCTCTGTGGAGATGGGAGAACCTTCCAGAAGGACAACCATCCCTGTAGCATTCCACCAATCAGACCTTTATGGTAAAGTGGCCATACGGAAGCCAGTCCTCAGTAAAAGGCACATGACAGTCCGCTTGGAGTTTGCCAAAAGGCATGTAGAGTACTCTCAGACCATGAGAAACAAGATTCTCTGGTCTGATGAAACCAAGATTAAACTCTTTGGCCTGAATGCTAAGTGTCACGTCTGGAGGAAACCTGGCACCATCCCTATGGTGAAGCATGGTGGTGGCAGCATCATGCTGTGGGGATGTTTTTCAGCGGCAGGGACTGGGAGACCGGTCAGGATCCAGGAAAATAATAATTGAGCAAAGTACAGAGAGATCCTTGATGAAAACCTGCTCCAGAGCGCTCAGGACCTCAGACTGGGTTGAAGGTTCACCTTCCAACAGGACAACAACCTTAAGCACATAGCCAAGACAATGCAGGAGTGGCTTCGGGACAAGTCTCTGAATGTCCTTGATTGGCCCAGCCAGAGCCTGGACTTTAACCCAATCTAACATCTCTGGAGAGACCTGAAAATAGCTGTGCAGCGACACTCCCCATTCAACCTGACAGAGCTTGAGAGGATCTGCAGAAAAGAATGGGAGAAACTCCCTAAATACAGGTCTGCCAAGCTTGTAGCATCATACCCAAGAAGACTCAAGGCAGTAATCACTGCCAACGTTTTTTTAACAAAGTACTGAGTAAAGGGTCTGAATACTTCTGTAAATGTGATATTTTTTAATTTTTTATTTAATACATTTGCAATAATTTCTAAACCTGTTTTTGCTTTGTAATTATGGGGTATTGTGTGTAGATTGATGAGGAAAAAACAATTTAATCAATTTTAGAATAAGGCTGTAAAGTAACAAAATGTGGAAAAAGTCAAGGGGTCTGAATACTTTCCGAATGCACTGTGTTTTAGATTATGGGTATATTATCTATATGCAAGCAGTAGCATCTACACTAAACCACTAGATTGTGTTTTCCATTGGTTTATTACTGGTGATGGTCATAGAACTCACCATTGTAAAGAGAGAGCAGCATTTTCTTGCATTTATCTACAAAGCACTCATGCAGAAACTTCCTATGTATCTATCATCATTAATTTAATTTAGACTTACAAATTAACAAACCCAGTCTCAGGCTTGGGTAACACTGGAGGTCCCTTGGGTAAAGCTGCTTTTAGTGTTTCCAAATCAAATCAAATCAAATTGTATTGGTCACATACACGTGTTTACCAGATGTTATTGCTGTTGTAGCGAAATGCTTGTGTTTCTTGCTACGACAGTGCAATAATATCTAACAATTAATATCTAACAATTTCACAACATATACCCAATTCACACAAATCTAAGTTAAGCAATGGAATTAAGAATATATAAATAAATATATGTACAAGCAATGTCAGAGCGGCATAGACTAAGATACAGTAGAATAGTATAGAATACAGTATATACATATGAGATGAGTAATGCAAGATATGTAAACATTATTAAAGTGACTAGTGTTTCATTTATTAAAGTGGCCAGTGATTTCTAATCTATGTATATAGGCAGCAGCCTCTAAACTGCTAGTTAAGGCTATTTAACAATCTGATGGCCTTGAGATAGAAGCTGTTTTTCAGTCTCTCGGTCCCAGCTTTGATGCACCTGTACTGACCTCGCCTTCTGGATGATAGCGGGGTGAACAGACAGTGGCTCGGGTGGTTGTTGTCCTTGATGATCTTTTTTGGTCTTCCTATGACATCGGATGCTGTAGGTGTCCTGGATGGCTGGTAGTTTGCCCCCGGTGATGCGTTGGGCAGACCGCACCACCCTCTGGAGAGCCCTGCGGTTGCGTGCGGAGCAGTTGCCATACCAGGCGGTGATAAAGCCAGACAGGATGCTCTCAATCGTGCATCTGTAAAAGTTTGTGAGGGTTTTAGGTGCCAAGCCAAATTTCTTCAGCCTCCTGAGGTTGGGTCCTGGACTTTTTTTGCGCCCTTTATTCGGAACAACTTACACAGCTCTCTGAAATGAGATGTTCTGTTCCCCCTTGGTCAGTTCAGAGTAAGGATCAGAGATCTCTATATTGATAAATGTGTCTGTTTTTCTTAATATGTTTTGTATATTGTATATGTTTGATGTATTTATGCAAGGCTCATCTGTAAAAGAGACCCTCTTCTCAGTATGACTTCCCTGTCAAAATAAAGCTGAAATAAAACAATTATAAAAATAAAAAAATTCAGTAATGGGCAGAGCAGTAATGGGCAAATTCTCAAAATTGAGAAAAGTAAGGGAATGCTCAGAATGTTGTTGATTATTTTGTCAGGGTTAACCTCATTGGCTGATGTGCAATAAACGGAGACACTCCCATGAACACCTGTTTGCACCATCTCAAGTGCAAGGTCATGTAATTTCTCTCTCAGGTTTTGCCTATGCTCTTCCCTGACCACCCTATGTCTTGTTTGTAATTTCTGTCCTGCATGCCTCTCCAAAGGACTTGAATTGCCCTCACATACGTCCTTGAAGTTGCATGAGGTAGCACAACTGTCACAGCAGTCATGTTTGGGTGATATTGGTTGCGTGACCTCATCAAAGATGAGAACTGTAACAGTTTCACCCGCCTGCAGCTGGTACTGTTTGACACATACAGTCTCATCTTATCTGAAACGCCGACAAGCTGTCTTCAATGGTGCAGGATAAGTGAATGTGAGCTTGTGCCGTCCCTCCCCGCACTTCCGTATGCCTGCATGTAGGACTGAAGGTCTTGAGGTGGTCCATAGTTGACTACATAATGGATACCCTTAAAGTCTCCAGTGCTGAAGTAGCCATCAAAACTCTGAGATTAGATTTCTCATCTTTCATGGCTGTGATGATGTGCAATTTTATGTGCTCGGGGTTCTGTGTGGTACATGTCGAAAAGCCTGTTTTCCAGTGTGTCTTCTGCTCCTGCTGGATGCACAGATTTCTCCCCATGGAAATGCTGAAAAACCTTGTTGTACAGCAAAGAACAGTCTTCATTTATTTTACAGCATATTACAGTCCTTGGGGTCTCAGGCCCCTTTGACTACAACTCTGTGAGCAACCATGAAAACTTCTCTACAGGGTCAGACGACACCTTCTTCACGGCCAGTCTGATGTTGTCCCTGTCAGGACTTTTCACCACCTCAACACATAGCTGCATTCCTTGTAGCCTTGGAAGCTGTAGCTGTGATGGCCAATACAGGAACTAGAACTGGTTGGAGTGACCAGAGCTCGCCAACCATTCCACACCACTTCCAAAAAGCAGCCTCCCTCCCCTGTGCTTTACCCCTTTATAGGAAATGGGATAAAAACAAGAACATTTGCATTAGTTGTCATAATAAAGGACTAAATAATACTGCTTCAATGACAACATTTTCATGTTGAATGGTAGAGTGTGACGTTTGTGTTAATTTAAAGGAGTGTCATTTTAAAAGAAGATTCAACATTTTTGGGCTATATGTTTAGAAGTTTTATACATTCTAAGGCTGCATGATGCGACTCTAATAGTGATTTGAAAAAAGTTGCATGAAAGGCATGAGCTCTGATTTGTTTCTTGTGCAGGTTGAACACACTTCATCAGTCTCTCATTCACAACGGCCACTTTGGCCGCAAAAGGCATGGATTTTTTAGGGGGCACTTGATAATATTCTCACCAGGCCTCAAATTTCCCTGCGGCATCCCCCTTGTGTGGCCGTAATGCCCCCTACAAAATCCACGCCTTTTGCGGCCAAAGTGGCCGTTGTGCCCTTAGACTGAATATAATAATTATAATTCCCTTCCCCCGGCTGCAGTGCTCCGAAACACCTCTCACTCACATGGCTCTCTCAGATATCTCAATTCTTATTAGCCAATCAATGCCGTCACGTGATCGGGTCCTTCTCACAGCTAAGAAGTAGGCTACAAGTGAAGACAGTCACGTTTGGGACGCAACTGCGCACGTCAATCTTATCGAATTCCAAGGCGCATATTGAATATGTTAGAAGAACTGTCCACATAATACTTTTCGTCATCCAACAAGATGAGTAGGCCTAATAGCAACAGCACTAGCCTATGCCAATCTACTATCCCCCATAGTACAAAAGTTGACCTATTCTATTGGTCAACTTGTCCTTCTGTGCAATAAATAAATATTCCAAACATACAGTTGTGGGATGTGATATATCCCAAATTAATACAACCACTCGCATCAAAAACACTTTTAAAAGCAATGAGGCTGATACAACAGATCAGAACCTTTATCTTAAAATATTGATAAACTATTAGGCTATGTCTTCACATTATAAGCGCAGCGATGTGCACACTGCAGTAGGCTAAAAGCGCAACTGTTCCAAAATGCAATCAATTAGCGGGAAAACACTGTTCTCAAAAGTGAACGCAAATGCAAGTATGCATGTAATGCTTTATTATAAAAATACATGTCATCTATGCACTTAAATAACAAATGGAGGATGCTTTTCCCGTGGTTCATTTTCATGCCAGCCAGGGAGGCTACTGTATACTCCTGTTGTAAAGCGAAGCAATGTGCTTAATATTAGGAAAGTTGATAAATAAATATAGTAGGCTTAGCCTATAGAAAGCTGATTGGATCCTCTTTTTAATAGAGGCCATCAAAACTCTGTTTTCTCACACAATTGCATAGCCTATAGAATTGTTGCGCAACATGAGCTCATGGGCTCTCATGAAGTGTTTGATTTGATTTTCGAAAATGTTTGCATTGATGTCAGAGTGATTAGAGGGACAATAGAGTGCTGATTACCTGGAAGCTATCAATTTTGGTAGGCTACTAATGACCATCAGCAGCATCAGAGCTTGTAGAAGAAAAGGGGAAAGTTTGATGAAAATGCTTTAAATAAATGTCAAAATCCAGGTCATGTTATATGATCAACCAAAACACAGGGCCTTCCCCCCGCACGTCACAATGGGATTCGATGACACGTCACAATGGGATTCCGCTGTTGCTAGAATTTGCAAAATTCTGACCGGCTTACGTAATTAACAAAAGCGTCCGTTGGTATGCTGGTTGCTTGGTTCTATTTGACCTCATAGTGGTCGCGAAGGACGGAGGACGCGGGTAGTTCTAGTTCTATTTCACCTCATAAGCGCTGGCTCAGTTTGTGCAAAATTATTACCTCAGAATTGCTCTCCAAGGACTGTGTTTTTGACGGTGACTACCTGCTGACTACCTACTGCTTCAGAGGACCGAAAAGACTGTAAAGAGAACATTCTATCTCTACCATATATTTGTCTTTCAACAAGAAAATATTGTTAAATAGGAATAAATAATTTAAGCTGTTTTTACATTGACATTGATAGCTACTGTACTTATTTACCTCAGCCTGCCTAGTCAGCTTCCTGTACTACATCATCGCTGCAGGGAGTATACAGATGGATCCCAGGAAGGTGAGAGCGGTGGTGGATTGGCCCCAGCCTACGTCCAGAGTGCAGCTGCAACGTTTCCTGGGATTCGCCAACTTTTACCACCACTTTATCCGGGGTTACAGCAGCTGGGCTTCCCTCCTGTCTGCACTCACCTCTCCCAAGGTTCCGTTCACATGGTCCCCAGCTGCTGACCGGGTGTTCCGGGACCTCAAACACTGTTTCACCACTGCTCCCAGCTTGGTTCATCCTGACCCGTCACGCCAGTTTGTGGTGGAGGCCGATGCTTTGGATGTCGGAGTGGGGGCGGTCCTGTCCCAGCGTTTGGCCCTGGACCTCAAGTTACATCCCTGCGCCTTCTTCTCCCATCGCCTCAATACCACGGAGAGGAATTAAGATATGGGGAATCGTGAGCTTTGGAGGAGTGGAGGCACTGGCTGGAGGGGGCGGAACATCTGTTCATTGTGTGGAAAGACCACAAGAACTTGGAATATCTCCTCACCGCCAAGCGTCTCAATTACAGGCAAGCTAGGTGGGCCCTGCTTTTCACCCAGTTCAACTTCTCCCTCTCAAACCGATCGGGATCCAAGAATGTCAAGCCAGATGCACTGTCACACCGCTATAGCCCCGCGGCTACACCCCGGTAATCCAAGTCCATCCTTCCCACCTCATGCTTGGCGACGGCACTCAGTAGGGGAATAGGGAAGCAGGTCCGGGGGGCGCAGCATTCACAGCCGAACCCCGGGGTTGGGGGCCCAGAAACCAGATGTTTGTTCTTGACTCTGTCCGCTCCTCGGTCCTGGAGTGGGCCCACTCCTCCAGACTTGCCAGCCACCTGGGCTCCCGTCGGACCCTGGCCTTTGTGCGACAACGCTTTTGGTGGCCTACCATGGTTCCTGACATCTCCGCGTTCGTCGCCGCCTGGACGATCTGTGTGGAGAACAAGACTCCTCTGCAAGCTCTGGCTGTTCTCCTCCAACCTCTGCCTGTTCCTCACCGTCCCTGGTCTCACATATCCCTGAACTTTGTCACGGGTCTTCCCCTGTCTGATGGCAACACCGACATCCTGACAGTTGTGGACCGGTTTTTCAAACCGCCCACTTCATTCCTCTCCCCAAGCTACCCTCCGCCAAAGAGACGGCCCAGCTCATGGTGCAGCATGTCTTCCGGATCCATGGACTCCCAGTGAACATGGTCTCCGACCGGGGTCCTCAGTTCTCGTCCCGGTTCTGGAAGGCATTCTGCACACTCATTGGGTCGTCGGCCAGCCTGTCCTCCGGTTTCCATCTTCAGTCCAACGGCCAGTCGGAGTGAGCCAACCCCACCACCTGTTGCCAGCAACTAGTGTGGTTCGAATACGCCCGCAACACCCTTCCCTGCTCTGCCATGGGTATTTCGCCCTTTGAGTGTTCCCTGGGTTATCAGCCCACGCTCTTCATGGAGCAAGATGAAGAGGTCAGCATACCCCCGGTCCAGATGTTTGTCCCGGTCGGCTCTTCTCAAGACCACCTCAAGGAATCGACGACAAGCAGACAGCTACCGGACCCCGGTTCCCCGGTATCGTCTCGGGCAGAAGTTACGGCTACCCACCCGAGATCTGCCCCTCTGGGTGGAGTCCTGCAAACCTTCACCCCGGTTTATCTGCCCTTTCCCCATCTCCAAGATCATTAGCCCCTCTGCTGTTCGTCTTCTGTTGCTCTGTACCCTCCGTATACATCCCACTTTTCATGTGTCTAGGATCAAACCCATGTCTCACAGCCCTTTGTCTCCTGTTTCCTCAGGCCAGGAGATTCCAGTACCTGTTTGACTGGGAGGGTTATGGCCTGGAGGAGAGGTGCTGGGTCCCTGCTAGGGACATCCTGGACCCAGGCCTCATTGTTGAGTTTCAATGCCGACACCCCGGTCAACCAGGTATGCGCCCAGGTAGGACGCCAGGTGGCGCCAGGCGTCGCCCATCTTCCCCATTATCCCCAGTGTATTTATATATGTGTTCTCTGCTTGTCTGTTGCCAGTTGGTTTTGTTTTGTCCCGTTTTTCCCCTTGCTCCTGTCTTTCTCAAAGTTCCTGTTTTCTAGTTTTCCCGGTTTTGACCATTCTGCCTGCCCTGACCCTGAGTCTGCCTGCCGTTCTGAACCTTGTCACACCACCCTGGATTATTGACCTCTGCCTGCCCTGACCCTGAGACTGCCTGCCATTCGGTACCGTTTGGACTCTGATCTGGATTAGTGACCTCTGCCTGCCCTTGACCTGTCATTTGCCTGCCCCCTGTTTTTGTAATAAACCTTTGTTACTTCAACACTGTCTGCATCTGGGTCTTCTCCTGAAACGTGATAATATTGTTTCCTAATAAACAGTTGTATTGAATTTAGTCCATGTTTTTGTGCAATCAGATTCAGATTCAGATACAGATCAACTTTATTATCCCACCAGTGGGAAATTCATTTGGTCATGTGCTTAAAAAGACAGTACATGAAAACACAGAAACTACACAAATTAATTCATTCAAATTGCTATAGCTACACATTTAAAGTGAACCTGCAATGTGCTGTATACTCGAGGGACCAACAGACTATATATTATACAGCCTAATGGCTGTTGGAATAGAAGAGTCCCCATATCTATCTGTTTTAATTTTCTTTTGAAGAAGTCTCTTTCCCCTTGTCTGGCTGCTGCTGTGACTGAATTTTGAGTGAAGGGGATGAGTACTGTCCTGTAAAATGCTTTCAAGTTTAGGAGGATGAGTTTTGTGTACAGGTTGGTGGCTGATTCTTGATCTATACCAATTATCCTTCCCGCTGTCTTAATCAAGCGCTGAAGCTTGACTTGGTCTTGCACTCGCATGTTTCCGAACACGCATATCAGACCAAAGAACAGCACACTCTGCAGGACAGATTTATAGAACATTTGTAAGATATGTATGGCGGTCGACATTAGAATGGTTCAGTTTGCGTAGAAAAAACGTTCTCTGTTGCAATTTCTTTATCTTTGCAAAGGCACAGTTCATTGAATTTCAGTTTATTGTCTATTTCGATTCCCGGGTACTTATATGTGGTCACTTTATCGACTGATTCCCCATTGATCTTTCCATTATGCATGTGTTTTGTCATTCTTGATGAAATTACTGTATATTGAGTTGTTGCAACTTAATAGGTTTAAGGCAATCGGTTTCCTTAAACCATTTGAGTAGCACGTTTTCATGTTTACGTGAGCTTAACTAATTTGTATTTAAGTAAATTTCACTCACAAGAGTTGTTACATCATTTAAGTACACTTTACTCAATTATTCCAGTAAAGTCAACAACATTTAAGTTAGCTTCACTGAATAGTGTTATGTTACATTTACGTTGTTTTTTCAAGTACGGTTAACAAGAACACTTGTGCTTACACAAATATTGACAGAACAGTAGGCTCAAATTATTCATTTTTCAAACTCAAATGGTTCAAGGCAATTGGTTTCCTCAAACCATTTGTGTAAACTTAACTTTTCAGGTTTTACAGTGTGGTGTTACTGCTCCTCACTGGTGTTACTTCTCCTGCTGGTAACACCAGTGTCTAGCAGTAACACCAATTACCTTTTTGTCTATTTAAGTTATTATCAAAGTTCCTACAAATATGCTATCAGCACAAATAAGCATTCAGTATTGTTACAGTATCTTATCCAAATCCTACTCTATTACTTTGGTCAGGTAGGGCCAAATTAAGTGTAGCACAGGGATAAAGACCCTGTTTGCAGAGCAGCCTTCAGCAAAAGCATCAGACATATTTGAAGGATGTTCAGTTCAGTAGTGTTAGATTAGTTTTAGTTCAATAATAGGCTGCCTACATTTTCATGTTGTTTTCCCAATGATGCAAAGCTCAAATATTTCCGACAGAGGTATTTCAACAGTCAAGGATAATGAATTGGTTGAGCTAAGGAAGTATATTTACAATGTTCTGTGAGAATGTTGTATACGTTTCTTTGAAAGTGTTAATGATAATTATGTGTCATAAAATAAATGTTTTGGGTTCAATATTGGGCTATTATGTTATTTGAGTCATGTTCCATAAGGATTTCCTTGTGGAAAACAGTTTTAATGTGTAATAAATGGTTGAAGTTGCTTCGAATAATCATGTGTCAAGTCATTGGTGTTACATTGTGTCAGAGGTGTTACAGCACAGATTATTGGTGTATTGGCATGAGAGGTGCCACATTCTATATGTTACGTTTTTTTACCAACCGAATTGTAAAATTATTCAAAAGTAAACATTTTAAGGATATAATTATTACATTTTGATAACTAAACTTAAATTATTGTTAGCATTAGCGCATAAACAGGATAGTACAAATAGAAAAATTTTGCACAATACAACTTAACACATACCTGATTAAGTTAAAATAAATAATATTCAAAAAATATCTTCAAATTACCATTACCCTTAATCTTCTTGATTAGATATGGAAATTGTTTTGAGAGAAAAATATTACAGAAAGCCAGAATTGTCATTTAAAGTGTGAATAACACCAATATCGAAAAAGCAGCACAAGCATTATTTGAATCAATTTATTCAAATTATTCAAAATGTATTAAGCTATCATTTATGTTGGTGAATAATGTTAGAAGTTCAGTAATATTGTACAATAGGTTATGGTCAATAATAATTAAGTCAATAAAAATTCTGCAAGTTGAAATGCCACGCAATTCAAGAACAACCCTAAACCTAGCTAAACCTACGCCCCAGTTTGCCAGTCATGAATAAACAAACATAATATGGTGTGAGAAGTGGAATAAAGAATAATTTTTAAAATGCTGCAGTTACAAAGAAAAAGGTTCACACGGTCGAGGAGGAGCCTGAATAATGATTTGTTGATTCTGTCGAGATTTGCAATTCAATGAAAGCTGAAAGGAATGTGCCATGGAATAAATTAGATTATAAACTGGGTTGTTCGAGCCCTGAATGCTGATTGACTGACAGCTGTTGTATACCCGTATACCACAGGTATGACAAAACATTTACTTTTACTGCTCTAATTATGTTGGTTACCAGTTTATAATAGCAATAAGGCACCTCTGGGTTTTGTGGTATATGGCCAATATACCACGGCTAAGGGCTGTATCCAGGCACTCCGCATTGCATCGTGCATAAAAACAGCCCTTAGCCTTGGTATAGTGGCCATATACAGCACCCCCTCGGGCCTTATTGCTTAACTATACCATTCAAGCTTGATACTGGAGCTCAGGTTGACAGGTCTGCAAAGTGTCATATTATATTATATTCGATTATTCCATTAGTAATGCTTTGATCAATACATTATGTTACAGTATGTCCTCTAGTGTGAGGGTAGGGTGTCAGAGCAGTGCTGGTATGTCTTATACTTATACAAACATCTAAAGCTCAATACATCCAAGTTTGGGCGAAATCGATAAATGGTCCCCCGTAGCAGGTCGAGTCAAAGAGGAATCCAGATTCCCTGAGGGAATCGGACAAAAAGGCATCTGAGCGTTCCAAACCGAGCAACATAATGTAATTGGCCCACGCTGTACCAATATAAATAAGCCTGGCTCCGGACAGAAACCTATTTCCACTGTTCCAGGAGCTGCTCTCCCACTCATATATCCTAACCATATCTTTTCCAGACAGATCATAGACACTGATCATAGGCCAGTGGAGCAGCTTCAGAAGCCCCTCGTTGATGCTTTTAAGTCCAAAGAGTTGGCATGCCATCAATCCTGTTCACAGTGTGGTTGTGATGAAAATACAAAATGGCGCCATTTCAGCAGCTTATGCAACCCTGTGGAAGCCGAGCACACAGGGTCAGCTTAGGACAGCAAAGCCCCCACCATGCTGAGATGAATAGGTCCACTTAGGTTCGGATTCGGACAACCGCAGTACTTTACATAGCACAGCTCTTGACTTTTAAAGATAATTTACCCTTGAGCCGACATCCACAGCATTTACTGTGAATGCGATCTCCGTCAGTGGAATTGCCTTTAAAACTGCAGTGTGATGTCGGTGCAGTGCATTTGTTTGAATCTGTATAGTGTGTGTGCATGTGATTACACATGACTACACTTGGATATGTAGTTTGACCAGTAATTTCATACAATGGTGGCCAGTGCTTCGCACTCCAAATCCAGCTGCAACCGTTGACTTTATGGGTATGGGTGTTGTGGGCATTGTGGGCATTATTTCTTTGTCATTATCCATGTGATTAGTATTCTTATAGCTCTTTTTTGAGACCTCACATCTGTGCAGCGAGGCCTTCTCCCTCTGTAAAAAGCCAAAGCGTTTCTAGGTGAGGGGCGGATGACTTCACTTGCACAATGTGAGCTACTATCGCACACACAGCTAACTCTGGGCTAGACCAAAGACCTGCATAGCCAGTAGCTCTCCACGACTTGAGTTGGAGACCCCTGATGTATACCACTGTCAGGTATCCGCTTATGACTGGTTATAAAATGTCATGGCAGAGTCAGTTCGGTCACTTTACCAAAGTCAGGGTAAAGTCAGTGAGGACATTGCTGACCTCCATGGGTTGATGGAAGGGGTTGGCATTAGTGTGGAGAAGGCTTAACTGATTACTGTGCACGAACCCAGCATGGAGTCCTCCCTTTCTCTGCATTAGTCCGCAACCCCGTACACACACTCACGCATACAAAGGTTACAAGCAGACTCATTCTCAAAAATTCACGCACACAGACACAAACACAATTCGCGCACACACAGGATTGGCCATTGTGCCAACCTGTCCAGCTCCGATGTTCGTCTCCATGCCACAATCTCTCTGGCTCATTAAGGATTCATCCAAAAACATTTTGAGAGCGTTGGAGTAATGGGCAACATGTCCAAGAGTGTGTGTTTGTTTGTTTGTTTGTTTGTGTGTGTGTGTGTTTGTGAGAGAGAGAGAGAGAGAGAGAGAGAGAGAGAGAGAGAGAGAGAGAGAGAGAGAGAATTAACTGAATAAAATATTATTATTGTGATCTGGTCAAGTTAATCAGTGGGCTTTTTCTTATTGACAGAGACTCTCAAATGTTTCAATTAGATTATATCACTGTTATTGTAAATTTGCGTGGAAATGTGTCAGACCATCTATACTGGTCTCATAAAGCCGATTGACTCCTCAGAATGCAATTTCTACCCCAAAACAGAGGACAGGTCATTATGTTTATAAGCAGGGGTATTGAATAATTGTGAAGGTGGGAGGAGGTAAGCTCTCACACTCATGGTCCTGGTGGCCTACTTCTCCTCCAACCTATCAACACAGCACAAAGGACCAAACCACCCATGAAGTCCTTCTGTCCAGGGAACCCCCCTCATTTTGTATGGGAGCTGAATACCACCACTGTCTGTACAATAACCACAGTCAGCACTCAGACTGCCTTCCCTTCCACCCACAACCCCTCCCATACCTGAAGGTCCACTATCCAAGAGGAACTGGACCAAAAGAGGGTGGCGGTGGTGGTGTGTGTATTTGTGTATGTGTGCATACTGTATGTTAACGTGCGCGCATGTGTATGTGCAATGTGTGTTTGGTGCAATGTGTGTGTGTTGAGTGTCACCATGCAACTGAAAACACAAAACACATTTCCTATGTTTGAGACACTATTGATTATATATGATAAGAGGTGCACTCTAGCCTCTCTGGAATGTACGCCAGCCTCCACTGTATTCTTGGTGAACATGATGTCAGAAGTGGGATCCTTTGACATGGTCAGGCAGGGTAGGGTTCTTTTTTCCCCCTCAGCAGAAAAGCTAGACTGGCTAGACAGCTAAGCTGTCTGGTTCTGAAGGAGGAACAGGTGGGGGCGACTAGATAACGCTTCACTGCTCCCCCTGTGGTAACACCTTGCTAGTACATTAAAGCACATCACCTCAGATGATGTCATACTCCAAGTGCCCCCCCCCCTTCCTTTTCTTGTCATCTCTCTTTCTCTCTCCCCATTTGTTAACTTTCTGTTGTTGTTGTTGTAGTTTTTGGCTTACGATCCCATTAGGGGACTATTCTATTTTGGCCCGTTTATCTGTTTACATAAATTTTTTAATGATACCTTTGATTCAATCTCGGACGTGACAAAGCCAGCAAATGGATCCAGAGATGATGCTCCATTGGAGGCAAAAAAAAAAAGATTTCACATAGCCTTTGTGGTTAATGGGAAAGAATGGGAAAGAACTTGTGGTCATGGGCAGTCTTTGTCTTTGCACGCTTTCATAGAAGGTCATCCTTATGTACAGTATATATGATGTTATTGTATTAATCTGCAGTGCAGTGATATGAGTTGGTTAGAAAATTCGGACTGTATCTCCCAGTTCCTAAAGTTGATCTGATTGCATACTGATTTAGACCTATATAATAAGTTTAATTTAATTCCATGTATTATGTGCTTGATCAATCAGTTAGGCAATGAGCTACAATGAAATCCAGAGAAATGCAAGAAAATGACTTTGGATTAGTAGTAGGAGATTTAAGATTTTGACAGAAACAAAAGGGAGCAGGCTGATATCTTGCTTCAAAGTGAAGCTAGTATAGTGCTATCATGAGCATAGCAGTGTCATCATGACAATAGTCTATGATAGTATCCACAATTTTACTTACATAAGTGGTCTGAGGTATAATATTACAGCAAGTGTAAAGCTAAAGTGTAATTTTACATGGATACAGAAATATTGCTATAGCAGCGTGGTCTGATATCTACCATTTATGCTTATTTTCTCATACAGGATATGAGAAAAAAATTGCTTTGATTGACAGGCGAGGTTATGTAAGAGAATGTCACTGTCCTTGAGCCTCATGACCCGTTCCGATGCATTGTGGGATTACTAATTTCCCTGGTCACTGGAGGTAAAAACTGGAAGAGGCAGAGTGTCGCCTGGTCTACCTGCTGAGAGAAGAGGGAGTGAAGGAGTTAATCACCATGGAGACAGAACCCACGGCAACCAAAGGCCAATTGGGGCAGGACTAATCCCCATTGTCACAGCAACCGACCAGCTGCCGCCAGTCTCCTGCATCCAAAGCCAGCCTCCATTGAGAGCTTTTTGAGATCGCCGTTGCTTTTCTTCTTGCTACTGTATGAAGACATATCTACTGAGAACAGATCTAGGATCAGTCAGTGACATTGACAGATCAGCCAGTGACATTGTCAGGTAGAATGGCCATCAGTGGCTGATCTGAGACCTGTCTATGAGATATGTCATGACTTGCCCTCATGGGTTGAGGATCAAACATGCCGGCTAGGCAAAGGTTTGAACCCCTCCTTTCCTGGGGGCCAGTTTTATGACCGGTCGTAAATACTGTGCAGACTTTCTCTTCCTTGCCATTAAGTATTGGGAGAAAGGACCCCTTTGTTAACAAAGGAAGTCTTCCCGGCAAGACTCCAACATCCAAAAGTGGATAATTAAACACTATTCCTACTTAAAAGAATGTGGAAAATGGTTGGTGGGGACTTAAAGAATTCATTACTATGCTGTGATGTCATTAAAGACTGTGGAACAGGGGTACACCTCCCAGTTATGAAGTTTGCATCTAATTGTTGTATAAAACGAATGATTAAGTATAATAATACTTCTGTGAAGATAACAATGTGATTATAGCATTCTAAATGAGATTATTGTTTTCCATATTGATTTGTTCTCAGTCAGTGGCCACGCCCAGATGAGCACAAACATGATGGAACGCCCCTTTACCCAGAGTGCATAAAAAGCCTTTTAAAAACATTTTAACATTAGACCAGCAGATGTGAAGCGTGAGCTAAACGTTGCAAATGGTTGAATTACTATTAGACCAGGAAGCCCACAGCTTAAAATGGTTGACACTCTACAAGACCAGCAGACGTGAAGCGTGAGCTAAACGTTACAAAATGGTTTAAAGCTACAACTCCATACCAAAGGAAGACCAGCAGATGTAAAGCGTGAGCTAAACGTTGCAAATGGTTTAATTTCTACAAGACCAAGAAGCGTGAAGCTGAAGCTACAGGTTACAAAATGGTTAGACCAAAAAGACCAGAAAACGTGAGACGTTAGTCCACATGTTTGACATGGAGAAACTCTGAAACTCTCAGCCTCTACACGAGGTGAAGGAGGCAATGCACTATACCTTATAATTTCAGTCTGCAGCTGGCATGTATAGTCGTCTAGAGAACTTTTACTAAAGACACAAGAGGAGAGGACAATCCTTCTCAGACAACCGCAGGTACATCTGAAGTATCCATCCTAACCACCACTACGACCAGAAACTCTACCAAGGACATTGGGATCTCTGGTGGGCAAACCAGAGTCCTACACCATCAACTCAACTATCGAGGACAGATACACATAAATACATGTTGCATTTCTAATCCGAATGAGCGTTATTAGGGTGCATCAGTATTATGATTACTGTGTAGCGTAGTTTCCAAATTAACCACGATAGTTTGAATCTCTGTCTCTCCCTTCCACTCTGACCCTCCTTCTACCCAAGCATTCATGCTATTGTTAGTCCAGTCCACTAGGGACCTGTTTTCATTGTATTACGTTAGTAATCAATAACCTATGTGTGTGTGTGTGTGTTTGTATTGTGTTATTATTTAGTTAGTTAGTAAATAAATAATTAAGCCAATTTGTGTACTGCTGATTCATCAATAAGGTTACGGTTCTTGCAGGTTCAAGGATTATGCGACGTTCAGAATGAGACTGATAAGAGGTAATTATTTAATAAGTGACTGTTATCGGTATATAACATATATCTTCTAAGAGTTTAATTTGGGAGATGGTAACTCGTTAAACAACTTATTCCGTGGTGCCCCAAATTCCTAATTAGTTAATTGTTACATGATTAATTTAATCGAGTGACAATTAAACATAGTTAGGTGATTCGATAAATAACAGTCATACATTAAAGTAAGTCACGTCACGACAGCTACCTTGGGTAAACCTTGTCTCACTTCAGGTGCAACACCTCAAGGTGACCTGTGATTGGGTAAAGGTTTTTGTGTAAGCCTACATTAACCCCTTACACTCATAGGAATTGGCCTATATGGATAGAGTTAATTCAAATATTTCTTACAGAAAAATATGGAAAGCACATGCATAACCATGGTGGCAATTAAAAGGGAACAGTTTGGAGATTGCTTTGCTTTATCTTGGCCAGGTCGCAGTTGTAAATGAGAACTTGTTCTCAACTGGTTTACCTGGTTAAATAAAGGTGAAATAAATAAATAAATAAATAAAAAAGATTATGGGGAAATGATTAGACCAAAGCTTTGGACACAACTGTTAACCTGACACAAGACAGAATCCAAATATTACACTCTCGATTTAAGTGCATTTTACATTTACTGTGCTTTTCGCCTCATTTGATGATAACACAATCTGAAAATACTCTGGATACATTCAGTAACATGATAAGAATATCCTTTGAAAATTTGGGGTTAGACAAGAAAATGACAACGGTTTGAATGAGAGGTCTGACTGGTGTTTCCAAGTGGCCACACACCTCTCCAAACTATGCACAGTTCCTAATAATTTCAATTTTATGACTCAAAGAAGAGTCTTCAACTATAAGCAGCTTTTTGGAGCTCTCATAGCTGTGCCGTTGAGTTTTATGATATGGAAATGTGAAGTGCACATTTGGACTCACGGGTGTTTGAATTGCTTGCATGACATCAAAGCGATATTTAATATAATCCTCAATGTCTCATCTTTCAAAATACATAGAGTCCTCGTAATTTACTGCATTTACCTCACTCAGACCATAAAAACTGCTGGAGGGATGGGGGTTACTTGTTGTCATGCACGGTGCTCAAGTTCAGAACGGCTGTCAGTCAAAACTCATACAGAGCTGTGAAGTGGAGACCGTGAGCTCTGACATCATGTATAGCATGTTACTGTACAGGCACTGTGTTCCAATTTAGGCGCTTATCAGTGTCCAAATCTGACATTTTCAACCCGTATACAGGTATGAGTGTAAAGGGCTACCCTACATTGCGGCATTAGACCATTCTGAAACTCCCTTGCTCAACAGAGAGGAGACAAAAGGGAGGAGCGTGTGTGTGTGTCTGTGCATGTGTGTGTGTGTGTGAAAAGAATGTCGGTTGGTCCGTCTGAATGTGGTGTGTATGGTGTCGCACTATCCTTTCACGCTCCTCCTAACCACATCAGCCTTTACACACACACACACACACACACACACACACACACACACACACACACACACACACACACACACACACACACACACACACACACACACACAAGCACTTTCAGTGTGTTTGAGGGGATCAGTTTGAGCCAGCGCAGAATCACTAATCTTGGTGACATAATGAGTAGTAATTTGTGGTGAAGGTGACATGTAGATCAATGATTCTGCCTACAAGTTCTCACAGTCTCACGTCAGAATTAGACGTTCATCCATGTTTCTCAATGTGGTTCCAAATGTCACATTTCAAAGTGTTTAAGGTGAAGTTTAGGCATT
This sequence comes from Coregonus clupeaformis, assembly GCF_020615455.1. Classification (NCBI taxonomy): domain Eukaryota; kingdom Metazoa; phylum Chordata; class Actinopteri; order Salmoniformes; family Salmonidae; genus Coregonus; species Coregonus clupeaformis. Next base: position 40,739,109 of record NC_059224.1, read on the forward strand.
AACTCCAAATGTTTATGGTTAGGGTTAAGTTGAGGCATTAACTCTGAATTCTTAAGGTTAGGCATTAACTCCGAATGGTTATGGTAAAAGGTAAGGTTTGGGATAGTCTTACAGTTTTTTTGGATTGCTTACACACTAAAATTAAAAGTAGTACACTATTAGCAAAACCTTACACTCAAGAAGCAAAACATCAGCCCATATTTGCACAACTATAAGCACATTGTCAACCTTACACTTGTTGCAAAACTCTACACACAGTGATTTGCAAAACACTAAACACACTTAACATACATTACACACAAAAATCTATCATGAAGTCACGTCCTTGCAATACCAAAGCACTGACTGTCAAATTACCACACCGTCCAACCAATTGGTTCAACACAGTCATCAGGTGTGCAAACACTCGTTTGCTTAATTGTAGACACACCAATCAGGTGTATAAGCACTATAAAAAGCAGCAGGTGAGTTCATCGGTCTTCAAGCACAATGGAAAGAGTCAGAGAAAGAGTAAGACGAGGAGGAGGAGGAGGACGACGAGGAGAACGAGGAGGAGGACGAGGAGAACGAGGAGAACGAGGAGGACGAGGAGGACGAGGAGGACGAGGAGGAGGACGAGGAGAACGAGGAGAACGAGGAGGAGGACGAGGAGAACGAGGAGAACGAGGAGGACGAGGAGGACGAGGAGAACGAGGAGGAGGACGAGGAGAACGAGGAGAACGAGGAGGACGAGGAGGAGAACGAGGAGGAGGAGGAGGAGGAGGAAGGGGAGGAAGAGGAAGAGGAAGAGGAAGACAAGAAGGTGCTCAAAGAGGACCGAATCTGACAAATGAGATCCGCGCAACACTGGTTGATCACATTGTCAACCACGGCCTGACGCTGAGGGAGGCTGGACTGCGAGTACAGCCAAATCTAAGCCGATATACAGTGGCAAGTGTGATGAGAACATTTCGACTGGAAAATAGGTATTGTAAAAATATCATCATATCAAAAACATCTGCACGGTTTCAGTAACTGCTTACAGTACAATATTCTATGCACTATCAGCACTTCTGTTACCTTTTCCTGTGAAATTACTGTACTATTGTATACTGTTTTTTTTTCTACATAGGATTGAGGGTCAGGGACGACAAGGGGGAAGGCCTCCTATGTTCACAGAACAGCAAGAGAGGGAGATAGTAAACATGGTTTTGGCCAACAATGCTATAACACTCAAGCAGCTCCAAGCTAACATTGTCAATAACCACGCCATTTTCAACGATATCCATCAGGTCTCAACATCAACACTGGCACGCATCCTAAAAAAAAACATATTCAAATGAAGCAAATTTATCGAGTGCCTTTCGAGCGCAATTCCGAAAGGGTGAAACGACTGCGGCATGATTATGCAGAGGTATGTATTCACTTTAGCAGTGTGATCTTGCATACTGTCTCATAATCGTTTACTGTACTGTAATATGTATACTAGATCTACACTGAACTACACAATTTTGCCTGACACTGTTTTTCAGAGAGTTTTACGAATGGATGGAGAGGAGATCCAGCATGAGTTCATTTACGTAGATGAGGCTGGGTTCAACCTGACGAGAACACGAAGGAGGGGAAGAAACATCATTGGCCACAGGGCTATAGTCAATGTCCCAGGGCAACGTGGGGGTAATATAACACTCTGTGCAGCCATTACACAGAATGGGGTCCTCCACCGCCATGCCCATATGGGCCCTTACAACACAGCACTCATACTTACATTCTTGGACCAATTGCACAACATAACAGCAGCAAATCAAATCGATCATATGCAATACATTGTTGTCTGGGACAATGTGTCTTTCCACCGCTCTGCTCTGGTTCAGAACTGGTTTCAGCAACATCCACATTTCACCGTCCTATATCTTCCACCATACTCTCCATTCCTCAACCCTATAGAAGAGTTTTTCTCGGCATGGCGGTGGAAGGTATATGATCTCCGTCTCCAGGCTGAGGTACCCCTCATCCAAGCCATGGAGGAGGCCTGTGACCAGATGGAGGTAGCAGCAATGCAAGGATGGATTCGTCATTCAAGACGTTTCTTTCCAAGGTGTCTTGCTAATGACAACATTGCCTGCGATGTTGATGAAATTCTCTGGCCAGATCCAGCTAGGCGAAGAGACAATGTCTAGTTATTTTAAAAACATTTTTTTTACAGTTTTTTCCAACTGCTTACACACAAAATCTTTTCATGTCACACGGTTTTTGAAACCTCTCACTCAAAGTGCAAAACTACACACCAAATCTCCAAAACCATAAGCTATTTCTCAGCCTTTGACTCAGTTGTCAATTGCATAAAACACTTTTTTCAAAACACTACACACAATTCTCTACCTAAAACACAAAAATCTAACAGGAAGTGACTTGCTTTCCTTTTTCAAACACAACCAATCAAAATGCTACACTTATTCACCAGGTCACACACACACTCCTCACATGTGCAAACACTAATTGCTTAACTGATCACTAACCAATCACTGCTTTACTGTAGTATAGGCCTATAAATAGGTCAAAGGTCAGATTACCTATTTTGAACAATGGATGCCAACAATGGACAGAGAGCAAGAGGAGTAGGAGGGAGAGGAAGAGGAAGAGGAAGAAGAGGACGACGGCAAAGAAGAGAAGGAAGGAGAGCCATCTCTGATGAGATTAGGGCAACACTTGTTGATCATGTGATCAACCACGGTTTGACCATGAGAGAGGCTGGACTGAGAGTCCAGCCCAACTTGAGTCGATTTACAGTGGCGTCCATAATTCGAACCTTCAGAAATGAGAACAGGTATGCAACTATCTAATGACTATTTTAGCATTACAGCAATGTACTGTAAAATACGTATGACTGCATAGTATTGCATAAACATTTGTAACTCTAAGCCATCCATTTACTGCACTGCATTGAATGAATGAGGTTGGTTATCATGCTGTACTACATTTTTGTGTACATTGTTTACAGTTCCTATGCTGAACACATACTGTGTTTGAATTCTGTACAGAGTGGAAAGGCAAAGACATCATGGAGGACGAGGACGCTTGTTTACAGATGTACAAGAGACTGCAATTATAAATATGGTTTTGGCCAACAATGCAATTAGGATTCGAGAGATAAGAGAGCATATCTTGAATAAAGACACCATATTTAACAACATCAATGCTGTAAGCCTGTCGACCATACAACGCATCCTCCAACGGCACCAAGTGACGATGAAACAACTTTACAAGGTGCCATTTGAGAGAAACTCTGACAGAGTCAAGAATCTGCGACATGACTTTGTAGAGGTATGTATGCAACACTACTTCCAGTACTTCAGACATACCATATTTACTCATCTGTATATCCTTTTGTCTGTTACAGAGAGTATTGGAGATGGATGCCCATGTAATTCGCCATGAATTTATTTATGTGGATGAGGTTGGCTTCAACCTCACCAAAACCAGGCGCCGTGGAAGAAATGTAATAGGACAGAGGGCAATTACCAATGTCCCTGGACAGCGTGGAGGTAATATAACTATGTGTGCTGCCATCACTCAAAACGGGGTCCTCCATCACAATGCCACACTGGGTCCGTACAACACCGGCCATATGCTCACTTTTCTGGATGCAATTTACACAATGCTTGTCCCTGATCCAGATCAGGAGCCTGCTAGATTTGTGGTTATATGGGACAATGTTAGTTTTCACCGGGCTGTTCTGGTCCAAAACTGGTTTGCCACCCATCCACAATTTGTAGTTTTGTACCTACCCCCATATTCACCTTTTCTAAATCCCATAGAGGAATTCTTCTCAGCCTGGCGCTGGAAAGTGTATGATCGCCAACCCTATGCCCGCATGCCGCTACTCCAGGCAATGGAGGACGCATGTGGGGACATAGAGGTTTCCTCTGTCCAAGGTTGGATACGCCATGCTAGGAGATACTTCCCTCGATGTTTGGCAAGAGAAAACGTATCTTGTGATGTGGACGAAGTATTGTGGCCAGACCCAGCCCGGAGAAGAGATAAAGCGTAGCTTAGCACTGGTGACTGCCTCCTCCCCCCTACCATTTCCTGGACTGCCCCCCGGGACCCCCCACACACAATTGTGTTCTTTACTGTATTCTAAAGAATATACTTTTGGTTTACATATGTTTATGGTTTTGTTGTATGCTACTGTATACAACAGTAATGTTTGGCCTAATAAATATTTTCTGTTTCTAAATTGCATTGGTGTTTACAGTGTACTTGTTACCCCTCTCAGCAGATTACTTTCACTGTAGAACATTGTATTGAAATGTATATATAAGCCTATGAAAGACCAAAGAGCTTTACACTTAGAACAACAGTGTTTACATGGTATATCCAAAAATTCACTATTATGAAAGAAGTGTTTGCCATTTGATGCAAATGCTTCATTCTGACATGTGTTTATGGCATTTTGAATGCAGTGTTACATTTTGAAGGAGATGTGAGGCATTTTGCATTTTGTGTGTGCAGTTTTGGGAATTGTGTGTAGAGTTTTGAAAAAAGGAGACATAGTTTTGAAAACGTGTGTAAGCAGTTGGAAAAAACTGTAACTTACAATACGTAAAGTGACGTTTGGTTACAGTATTATGAATCTCCACGTCAACATTTTGGGCGTGTTGAGAAATAAATGAGTTTCTTCAGTCTGCAACATTGGTCTTGTGTAGTGTTTGGTGAATTTACATTATATTTGTACTTTGTTGAGAGTAGCCTACTCTAATCATAGGGAAGTAGAAGTGCTAAAAGTGTTTTAGGTTTATCACAGCAGAGTGTAACTCGTGCAAACAGAGTATAGTAATGTGAAACGTGTGTGTTTCATATGGTAACAAAGTGTGGTTTTTAAAAAGAAGTGTATAGTTTTTACAAGAGTGTTTAATTTTGCAAAGGATCTGTAGTGTTTTGCTAATTGGGTGTGTGGTTGTGCTAATTGTGTGTAGTGTTTTGAAAACACGGGCCCTGTTTTGAAAATCGTGCTTAAGCAATCAAAAAAAACTGTAAAGCAAACATTTCTAAAACACCTTTCTATCGCAGAATTCGAACACGCAACCTTTTGAATCAGAGGCAGATGCTTATGCCCATCCACAACACCCTATCAAAACCAAAATCTACTTAAAGGTAACAGCGTTCACTGTTGTACCTAGTGGCCAGTTTCCATGTCATCTCCTGATGTCCTCAGACATGGATGGGACATCGAAAACTGACTTGTATCACAGTTGACCTGCCTGGATTCTGCACAGTCTGACGGCAATGTATTCAATCTCAAACACGCACATAATAACCACTCTCTTGTTACCTCTTCATGTGCAGTTACTACCTCTTTCCCTGCTGCATCAACTGTGCAAGCACATACAGCATCTTCATAGGACAGATGTGCTTATGTAAGACAATCTTTCTATGGTGCTGACTAGCATGATTTGGGTCTTTGGTTTATAGATCAAGATCAAATCAAAATATATTTGTCACATGCGCCGGATACAACAGGTGTAGACCTTACCGTGAAATGCTTACATACAAGCCCTTAACCAACAATAAGAAACAAGAAATAGAGTTAAGAAAATATTTACTAAATAAACGAAAGTAAAAAATAAAATAAAAAGTAACACAATAAAATAACAATAACGAGGCTATATACAGGGGGTACCGGTACCGAATCAATGTGTTGGGGTACAGGTTAGTCGAGGTAATTTGTACATGTAGGTATGGTTAAAGTGACTATGCATAGATAATAAACAGCGAGTAGCAGCAGTGTAAAAACAAAGGGGGTGGCAATTTGATTAATTGTTCAGCAGTCTTATGGCTTGGGGGTAGAAGCTGTTAAGGAGCCTTTTGGACCTAGACTTGGCGCTCTGGTACCACTTGCCGTGCGGTAGCAGAGAGAATAATCTATGACTTACGTGACTGGAGTCTTTGCCAATTTTTTGGGCCTTCCTTTGACATGCCTAGTATAAAGGTCCTGGATGGCAGGAAGCTTGGCACCAGTGATGTACTGGGCAGTACGCACTACCTTCTGTAGCGCCTTGCGGTCGGATGCCGAGCAGTTGCCATACCAGGCGGTGATGCAACCGGTCAGGATGCTCTCGATGGTGCAGCTGTATAACTTTTTGAGGATCTGGGTACCTATGACAAATCTTTTCAGTCTCCTGAGGGGGAAAAGGTGTTGTCGTGCCCTGTTCATGACTGTCTTGGTGTGTTTGGACCATGATAGTTTGTTTGTGATGTGGACACCAAGGAACTTGAAGCTCTCGAACCGCTCCACTACAGCCCTGTCGATGTTAATGGGGGCCTGTTCGGCCCTCCTTTTCCTGTAGTCCATGATCAGCTCCTTTGTCTTGCTCACATTGAGGGAGAGGGTGTTGTCCTGGCACCACACTGTCAGGTCTCTGACCTCCTCCCTATAGGCTGTCTCATCATTGTCTGTGATCAGGCCTATCACCGTTGTGGCGTCAGCAAACGTAATGATGGTGTTGGAGTCGTGCTTGGCCACGCAGTCGTGGGTGAACAGGGAGTACAGGAGAGGACTAAGCACGCACCCCTTAGGGGCCCCTGTGTTGAGGATCAGCGTGGCAGATGTGTTATTGCCTACCCTTACCACCTGGGGGCGGCCCGTCAGGAAGTCCAGGATCCAGTTGCAGAGGGAGGTGTTTAGTCCCAGGGTCCTTAGCTTAGTGATGAGCTTTGAGGGCACTATGGTGTAGAATGCTGAGCTGTAGTCAATGAACAGCGTTCTCACATAGGTGTTCCTTTTGTCCAGGTGGGAAAGGGTAGTGTGGAGTGCGATTGAGATTGCGACATCTGTGGATCTGTTGGGGCGGTATGCGAATTGGAGTGGGTCTAGGGTTCCCGGGATGACGGTGTTGATGTTGGCCATGACCAGCCTTTCAAAGCACTTCATGGCTACCGACGTGAGTGCTATGGGGCGGTAGTCATTTAGGCAGGTTACCTTTGCTTTCTTGGGCACAGGGACTATGGTGGTCTGCTTGAAACATGTAGGTATTACAGACTTGGTCAGGGAGAGGTTGAAAATGTCACTGAAGACACTTGCCAGTTGGTCCGCGCATGCTCTGAGTACACATCCTGGTAATCCGTCTGGCCCAGCGGCCTTGTGAATGTCGACCTGTTTAAAGGTCTTGCTCACATCGGCAATGGAGAGTGTGTTCACACAGTCGTCCGGAACAGCTGGTGCTCTCATGCATGCTTCAGATGTGTACAGATATGATAGTGTTAAGCAAAAGTATACATATTTGAAGTTTGCGCCTAATGCTGAAGGTATTTATGACTACATAATATTTTGTGTGTGTGTTGGTGTGTTGAATATGGTATGTTGTCATTACATTTATGTGCAATATAGTGTCTAAGGCCGTGTCTAGACTTGACAGTTCATGCAACTTTAGTATTTTGATCATAGAGTTCTGATCACGGAATTCCGAACACGTCATTGCATCTACACCTACATTTAAATGTGTCTACCATGTCCACATTGTGTTCGGATTCCCTTTCCCCTATATTCAAATGCCACTATGGATTCTACAAACTGTGAAATAGGCTAAATATGATAATAACACAACAACAACTGATGGCAGTAGCTAACTACTGTAGCTAACTAGCCAGCTAACCTCTGTAGCTAGCCAGCAAGTTAGCAAGCAATGCTAAAGGGAAATTGCAAACGGATTAGCCAAACAAATAAATGTTTTTCTAAATATTAGCTAGCTGGCTAGCATTTATGAGGCCAGCAAACACGTTCCTCACACGCTAGGAACGTATTTCCTTCAACGTTATAATGAAAAGGTGCCTCTTGGTCCCAAAACACAAGTTTTATGGAGACTTGTGGGAGGAGTGCTGATGACGTCACCCACTGTATGCGCTTTTGGTAGCCTGATTGCTTCCAGACTGAGGAGAAATCCGCACACAACGCTTCCCAGACCACCTCCTGAAGTGGTCAGACAGATCTGAACACAATCAGACCACAAAGCGACTTTTGCACGTCTAGACCCGTCTTTTCAATACGATCTTCGTATTCTGATAGCAGAAGTCGCATGTAAGTGTCAAGTGTGGACACGGCCTAATATGTTTGTCTGGTGCAAATTTGAGTTGCACAACATTCTCCCTCCCTCTCACACATAACTTGATACATCCATCTAGTCCCGTCTTCATTGACTACAATGCCCTGTTTATCTCCCCACCCCATCCTTTCGACCGTCTTTGATGTTGTCCGCAGAGGTTTTCTTTCTTTCTCGACAAGCTGGAGGCGAGAGTGCTCCACTGCCACTCCACCTGAGAGCTAAGTGGACAAAGAGAGCATACAAACAACCTACTGAACAGCTACTCGTCAATGGTTAGTTAGAGTACGGGCTGAGTTGCTGCCAGTTTTTAGGCTGTGTAGAATGTTGATTGCCTGGATACAGAGCCAGACAGGGGAACTGGAGGAGGGGTGGAAGGATGACTGTGAGGAAAAAATCAAAATGTTTTCTTTTTTTGTCAGCTCTGACAGCACCATTTTAAAGGGAGCGAGGCAAGGGGAAGAGAGGGAGGGAGGGGCTTGAACAGAGGCTTGGAATGGTACGTAAGCCGGGTGTTTTATCTAACGCAATGCCATAAACAGCTGAGCTGAATAGAGATGGAGGGAGGGAGGGAGGGAGGGAGGGAGGAGGGGTGAGCAGTGTAGATATATGGATGGAGAGGCTCTCTCTCTCCGTCTCTCCTTAAGCGAACTGCTAAGCAGGGGGAGGGGTGGGTGAGGGAGGGAGGGAGGGGAGAGAGGAAAATGGGAGGGGAGGTCAAATAATCTGGGACAGCCGTGCCCATGTGACCGTTGCCATGGCGACATCAGCAGGGAGAGCAGAGCCGGGCAAGGAAAAAGTGTGTAATGTGTGTGTTCTCTTTCCTTACATCCTCTCCTTTCCTCTCTGACTCTCTCTATTTCAAGTGGACTCTTGCTGCTGTGTAGAACAGGGGTGGCGGTAGAATGATTTTACAGCAGTGTTCCAGTGAAGTCTAGAGCTGATATTACAGGCAGTTTTGGAGAGCATCACCACTGCTTGCTATAGTGTGCCAGCACTGCTACAGGATTCCGGTAGAGGGCAGCATTTACCAATGGTGGTGATGGGAGGACCCATGCCGGCTGTTACTGAATTGTCAAAATGTATTTTCTTTCCAAATCTCCTTTCCTTCATCTGCATAATATACTAGCCTTAACAATATATACTGACAAATGCACAAATCACAGGATACTAAAGGTTGCGGAGGGTGTGAAAAGGTCAGTTCTGGTGAATTCTTTAAAGGATATTCTACTCCAAAATGAATGAAAATATAATTCCCCCTCCTGAAATGAGCCCAATAACATATTGGTCCATATTATCAGGCAGGTCTGCTATTTAGCAAAAAGCATTATCACCTGATGTAGCCCACCTGATGCAGCATAGTAGCTAAAAATAAATAAACTGAGGGAAGCCCATCTGCATTTGCCTGTGCTTAGCTCTATTCTGCTTCTTTTTATCCCAAAAAATGATTTACAGTGCCTTGCAAAAGTATTCATCCCCCTTGGCATTTTTCCTATTTTGTTGCATTACAACCTGTAATTTAAATGGATTTTTATTTGGATTTCAAGTAATGGACATACACAAAATAGTCCAAATTGGTGAAGTGAAACAAATAATTATTTTTTTATTTTTATTTTTATTTTATTTTTTTCTCGGGGGGAATGGATCAGCTTAATATTGCAGATAGATTGTATCTTCTATCAATGTAATTGTCTGCATCACTTCCAATCCCCCATGTTTATTTTTATTTTTATATATATATTCCCCTTTATTACTTTTCAACCCCACCATCCTTTCCCTACTTGGAGTAAATTAGTGAACAACAATGCCCAGGCCTGTACTTCCGGTCTATACTTACTATCTACACCTTATGGACAGAGTTAATTTTACAATAATTCTATTATATATATATATATATATATTTTTTTTTTTTTGCTCCTGAACTTCTTCTACTCTCAACCTCTCCGATCATTTTCATGATGTCCATCCGGTTTGCTTCTAAATGCCATATCTTTCTAACTGTGCTCTTTCCCAAAAGCTCCCAACATACAACCTATATACTTATTATGGACACAGTATGCTTACATTATTAGCTATCTTTGTTATTATTTGTTGTTATTTGTTATTAGTCCCATCCTTCAACTCTATTCAATACCTCCCATCTATCTCTTAACACCATCCATATAGGATTTCTATTTGCCATATATATTTCAACCGTACTGTGATGTTTTACAAAAGTTCTGAACCTTTCTATTCTCATTGCTTCTACAGATTGTGAATTAAAAATAAACATTTTTGCTAAAAGTATTATTATATTATTGATTGATTGACTATGACTTTTCAGATCACCCAGTAATGCTATCTGCAAGGTTAGTTCCAGGTAAATATTGCAATCCTTTAGCCATTCCTGGACCTGTGTCCAAAAACAAGCTACAAATGGACAGAACCAAAACAAATGATCTAATGATTCTGTCTCTTCACAGCAAAATCTGCAGAGCTGGGAAGATTGTATCCCCCATATAAATAACATTCTATTGGTAGCAAGAATTTTATATAATAATTTAAATTGAAAGATTCTAATTTTTGAATCCGGTGTCGTTTTGCGTGTCAGTTCATAAACACTATGCCATGGGATCAGTACGTCAAAGATCTCTTCCCAACTATTTTGCAATCTATATGGGACGGCTGTCAATCCTTTGGTCCTTAAGTGAAACTGCTATACTTTTTTATTTATCACAGTTTTCCTTAACCAATTATGTTCTTTAATGCAAGGCCGACAGACAAGTTCCTTACTTTCTCCCCCTTCAACTTTCCTCTTCCACTTTTGCGGTAAGGCTGCAATTATTTGGTTGTAATTTTGGGTAGAGCAGACATCTCCATATGTTTTTGTTAGCTGCATGTGCGACATAACTCCACCAGTCCTACCGATGATATCATTTACGAAGATTATACCTTTTTTAAACATTCTGTCAAAAAATAAAGGTTTTTTGTCAATTAGTATATTTGAATTTAACCACAATATTTGTTGCATTATTTGTTCTGTCGTTTCTGGAGGATTAAATTGAAATTGCAACCAACTTTATAATAATAATAATAATATGCCATTTAGCAGACGCTTTTATCCAAAGCGACTTACAGTCATGCGTGCATAAATTTTTTATTTTTTTTGTGTATGGGTGGTCCCGGGGATCGAACCCACTTCCTTGGCGTTATAAGCGCCGTGCTCTACCAGCTGAGCTACAGAGGATCTTCTATGGCTTGTTTTAGAAATAGTGACATTTGGGAGATTATTTCCTTTTCAAATAACTGAAAGTGAGAGGTTGTAATCTGAATAAAGGGAAAAAGGCCTTTCTTGAACAGTGGGTGAGACAATCTTACTAATTTGCTTGAGAACCAGTTCGGATTTAAGTATAACTTTTGGATGACTGAAGATTTTAGTGATAGGTCTAATGCTTTAATATTTAATAATTTCTGTCCTCCGAATTCATATTCATTATATAAATATGCTCTTTTAATTTTGTCTGGCTTGCCGTTCCAAATAAAATTGAATATTTTTTTCTCATATCATTTAAAAAACTGTTTTCTAGGCGTAGGCAAGACCATAAGCAAATATGTAAACTGGGATAATACTAAAGAGTTAATCAGGGTGATTTTTCCACAAATTGACAGGTATTTTCCTTTCCATGGTAGTAAGATCTTATCTATTTTTGCTAACTTTCTATTAAAATGTATTGAAGTGAGATCATTTATTTCCTTTGGGATATGTATTCCGAGTATATCCACATCACCATCAGACCATTTTATTGGTAAACTACATGGTAATGTAAAAATTGTATTTTTTAGTGATCCAATACGTAATATAGTACATTTGTCATAATTTGGTTTTAATCCAGAGAGGTTAGAAAATGTATCTAGATCCTCTATGAGGCTGTGGAGGGATTCTAGTTGTGGATCTAAAAGAAAACATGAATCATCTGCGTACAATGACACCTTTGTTTCCAAAAAATATAAATAAAAAAATAATGGAAAAGTGGTGCGTGCATATGTATTCACCCCCTTTGCTATGAAGCCCCTAAATAAGATCTGGTGCAACCTATGTGGTTGAATCTGGGTTTGAAATTCACTGCTCAACTGAGGGACCTTGGACCACATTTTGTTATGTTACAGCCTTATTCTAAAATGGATTACATTGGGGTTTTTTCGTCATTAATCTACACACAATACCCCATAATGACAAAGCAAAAACAGGTTTGTAAATTTTTTGGCAAATGTATTACAAATACAAAATGAAATATCACATTTACATAACTATTCAGATCCTTTACTCAGTACTTTGTTGAAGCACCTTTGGCAGTGATTAAAGCTTTGAGTCTTCTTGGGTATGACACTACAAGCTTGGCACGCCTGTATTTGGGGAGTTTGTCCCATTTTTCTCTGCAGATCCTCTCAAGCTCTGTCAGGTTGGATGTGGAGCGTCGCTGCACAGCTATTTTCAGGTCTCTCCAGAGATGTTCGATCGGGTTCAAGTCCGGGCTCTGGCTGGGCCTCTCAAGGACATTCAGAGATTTGTCCCGAAGCCACTCCTGTGTTGTCTTGGCTGTGTGCTTAGGGTCATTGTCCTGTTGGAAGGTGAACCTTCGCCCCAGTCTGAGGTCCTGAGCGCTCTGGAGCAGGTTTTCATCAAGGATCTCTCTGTACTTTGCTCCGTTCATCTTTCCCTCGATCCTGACTAGTCTCCCAGTCCCTGCCCCTGAAAAACATCCCCACAGCATGATGCTGCCACCACCATGCTTCACCTTAGGGATAGTGCCAGGTTTCCTCCAGACGTGACGCTTGGCATTTATGCCTAAGAGTTCAATCTTCGTTTCATCAGACCAGAGAATCTTGTTTATCATGTTCTGAGAGACCTTTAGGTGCAATTTTGCAAACTCCAAGCGGGCTGTCATGTGCCTTTTACTGAGGAGTGGCTTCCATTTGGACACTCTACCATAAACACCTGATTGGTGGAGTGCTGCAGAGATTGTTGTCCTTCTGGAAGGTTCTCCCATATCCACAGAGGAACTCTGGAGCTCTATCAGAGTGACCATCGGGTTCTTGGTCACCTCCCTGACCAAGGCCCTTCTCCCCTGATTGCTCAGTTTGGCCAGGCGGCCAACTCTAGGTAGAGTCTTGGTGGTTCCAAACTTATTTCATTTAAGAATGATGGAGGCCACTGTGTTCTTGGGGACCTTCAATGCTGCAGACATTTTTTGTTACCCTTCCCCAGATCTGTGCCTCGACACAATCCTGTCTGGGACCTCATGGCTTGTTTTTTGCTCTGACGTGTACTGTCAACTGTGGGACCTTATATAGACAGGTGTGTGCCTTTCCAAATCATGTCTAATCAATTGAATTTACCATAGGTGGACTCCAATCAAGTTGTAGAAACATCTCAAGGATGATCAATGGAAACAGGATGCACCTGAGCTCAATTTCGAGTCTCATAGCAGGGTCTGAATACTTATGTAAAGAAGTCATTTCTGTTTTAGATTTTTTTAAATAAATTTGTAAAATGTCTAAAAACCTGTTTTCGCTTTGTCATTATAGGGTATTGTGTGTAGATTGACTAGGGACATTTTTTATTTAATCCATTTTAGAATAAGGCTGTAACTTAACAAAATTTGGAAAAAGGTAAGGGTTCTGAATACTTTCCGAATGCACTGTACTTGCATGTGTAGGGTGCAGAGATGAGGTAGTCGTTCAAAAAATAATGTTAATAACTATTATTGCACGCAGAGTGAGTCCATTCAACTTATTCTGTGGCTTGTTAAGCAAGTTTTTACTCCTGAACTTATTTAGGCTTGCCATAACAAAGGGGTTGAATACTTATTGACTCAAGACATTTCAGCTTTTAAAAACATCATTCCACTTTGATATTATGGGGTATTGTGTGTGACACAAAATCTCAATTGAATCTATTTTAAAATCAGCCTGTAACACAACAAAATGTGGAAAACGTTAATACATTCTGAAGGCACTGCATCTCCCTGTGCGGCACTCGCAATTTGAATGCGCCTCAAGAGGAATATGTTTTGCTCGCATAGACTGCGAAAAGCTGAACAATTGATATTGTATTTTACTATGGGTGTGCCGAGTAGTCGGACAAAATGAGTATTGTAACGGATATGGACAATTTTCTGGATACGATTATTATCAGAGTATTTTTTGTAATTATCTGTGATTGGAAAAAAAGTTAATTTCAGGTGCCAGCACGGATCTTTCTCATTTTTATAATGTGCAAGGTTCTACGTGGTCTAAATAACTCAACTAACTGTCTGTAGGGCGAGCTGTATGTAGATCCTGCTGTTATGATTGGATAGAGTGCTGTATTCCTCAGTCCACTCTCCTTATAATTTCACCAATCAGTTTTTGTTTCATGTTTTCATTCTCATCATTTAGATTGCTGCTGACTGCTACTATGATAAATCAAATGGCGAGGACATTTGTCAATGTGCATAATATCTAACAAGCGGGACAAAGGTAGGGAAAAAAGGTGAAACGCTGATGCGCATTCTGACTGAGTAACAGCAAACTTGGCTGCCTGCTGCAAGTTGAGGGCACACACACAGACACACACCCCTCCACGCGCTGCTTCTATTCTGCAGGTGTTTTGCAGTGAGAATGTGCAGGGAAGTATTTTGCCTAAATCTATTTAGGCATATTAAAACACCAGTTTTTTCCAATCACGAGTATCATCTGATCGGATTATTATCTGTCAATTATGATTGCGATTACGATTATGGCCATGTCGGCACACCCCTATATTCTACTGTGGGGGTTGTCTGATTTTGCTGTTGCTAACTTTTGTTGTTGGCTGTGGAAAATGTAATCTGGACAACAATTAGATAATTCAAATAACCAAAGGTACCGGGTCTTAGCTCCGCCTGGCTCTCATTTGGATAATAGGTGCCGGGTCTCGGGCCCAGCCCAATTTAACCACTGGTTATAATGCACACTCACACACAATGGCCTGTTTTATTGTCATGTGGTAGTTAGACACATTTTGGTAAGCTAGTTAGCTAGCTGGCTGCAGCATCAATGGATGTCTAGCCAGTTAGCTTTCTAGCTAGCTAGCTAGTTTACTCATTGGAAAACAATATTTATGCTAAGTTTAATTGCTAGCTAGCTAACTAACTAGCTAACATTCATTATACATGTGATGTGTCATCCAACAATTTATTTTCAACTCAAATTTAGCTAGCCAGTTAGCTAGCTAGTATTAGCTGTTTGAATGGCAGCCTCATCACATTGATTGGGAATTCTCCGACTACAGCTAGGTAACTAGCCAGGGCCTCATTTTACAGAACCTTCGTAGCATTAAGATCATCGTTAGAACCGCCTTACAATGAATCTTTAGTAGCTGAGGTGTTTCCAAGAGTATTCGTTAGTAACATGGCTCTTCAAAACCTTTGCGCAGCCAAAGTGCATTGTTAGATGATCTTTTGCCCTTCCACGTTACTTTATTCACAGATCTCTGCTAAACATAGAATCAAGATGTTTAGGCTATCTGTCTGACTGTGACTGCCGATAACTTCAGAACGAAGTTGACTACCAATTCAATTATTTGCAATTGTTACAAACAAGTGAATGATAAAATGATGATTCAAGTGAAAACTGAGATGACTGCATTATTTATTTAACCTTTATTTTAACAGGGATGTAACGATCCCGGCTGTCAGACGGTCCTGTCTGGTGACTAGTTTTTCCTGTTCGTAATCTCCAGTTTCCCGAGGTTCGGGAACGCTCGGGGAGCGCTCTTGTTTTCCGCACCTGCATCCCATCAGCAATCTGCACACCTGGTCCTGATCGTCCCCTTCTTAGGCTCTGTCCGAAATCAAGTTCGGCTGGATCGTTAGCCATGAACAGTAGGTTTTGTCAGAGTATCAGTCCTAGAGCGTCTGTTAGTTTTGTTGTTTTGTACCTTGTTGGGTTTTTGGTTCATTTACCTCCGTTTTTGTCCCATCTCAGTCACTCGTACCGGCCGAACCTTCACCTACCTCTGCCTGATGGCTGGCCGCTGCCGAGCCATCACTGGACCAACAACTGCACCCTCAACAACTCATCCACGCCGCCGCTGTCCCTGGATTATTCTGCACCTTTTTTGAATCTGTAATAAACCCTCACCTTCGTTCAACTCTCCCTTGTCCTGGTCTGTTTCTGGGTTCTGTCTGAGGGAACCGTGACAGAACGATCCGGCCAGTAATGAACCCAGCGGACCTGGACTCTGTTCGCCATGCCATTACCCAGCGGAGAAGATGTTGGGCCATCATAGCACGGTACTACAGGAGATCGCGTTGTTTGGTTGGAACCTTTCTTCCGGTCTGACGGAGGTCCAGAACCAACGCCAGTGTCCGGTGGAGGACCCAACGGTTTCACCCATCTCGCCTGCCGCTTCGAAGTGTCCCCGGAGGCCAAGGTTCAACGCGGATAAATATGAGGGGGAGCTGGGAGGATGCCCTTCCTTATGCA
The DNA here is from genome assembly GCF_020615455.1 of Coregonus clupeaformis. NCBI lineage: Eukaryota > Metazoa > Chordata > Actinopteri > Salmoniformes > Salmonidae > Coregonus > Coregonus clupeaformis. The sequence goes on from NC_059224.1 coordinate 40,755,674, forward strand.
TGTTGGATTAGTGTACGATCTACAGCCCTACTCTTATGCAACAGACAAGGCTAGGATAGCCTCTTGAGATCGAGTTGCTGCGTGGTCGAGCGCTGGAGTGGGCTTCAGCCGTTTGGGAACGACAGGATCCCTGCATGGCTTCATACCAGGGTTCAGGCCGAGATGAGGAAGCTCTTCGACCATTCCGGTCCGAGGGAGGGACGCAGCCAGCTAGCGCCTGTTTTCTCTTCCCAAGGAACTCACGTGCTGGTGATCGAGTTCAAGACGTTGGCTGTGGAGAGAGTGGGTGGAACGAGGAGTCTTTGCAAGCGGCCTTTACCAGGGGTCTGTCATGGCTCAAGATGAGTTGATCTCTTATCCGGAGCTTAGTGACCTGGACAGCTGTAGCCTTGTCTATCGGGTGGATAATCGAAGTCCGAGAGCGAAGGAGGGAGAAGCAATGCGTCCAATCGATCAGCTTCTCAGTTCCCAGTCGGGTCGGGGTGGTGGACCAGAACACGTCGATCATTCTCCACCACAAAGGATTAGTGGAGAGGACCTCTCTCCCGATTCTGAACCCATGCAAGTGGGGCGGTAATGGTTAATCAAGGAGGAGCGTCAACATAGACGTAAGACCAACTGCTGCCTCTACTGTGGTCGCCGGGACATTACATCTCCACTTGTTCCCCGGGTGGTCGTCAAACTGCCCGGCTCGCTAAAAGTTGGGAGGACTGTTAAGCGAGCCAGTTTCAACCTCTACCGCCTCTGTCAGACCTCCCTGCCACCTTGTGAACAGGAATCAGAGCTAGCGCTTAACGCTTTTATCGATTCAGGTGCCGATGGAAAGCTTTCTTGATGCCGGAAGTTGGTGGGAACAGCTGGGGCTTTCCAAGGAGCAATTGCGGGAAGCCATTGAAGCGACCATCCTGAACGGCAGTAGTCTGGCACGTATCTTACGGAGGACTGAACCGTGTTAAGACGCGGTTGTCGGGAATCATTCTGAGATGATTTCATTCTTCATTCTGCCGTCTTCCCATGTTCCTCTGGTCCTTGGATACCCCTGGTGAAGGAACACAATCCCACGTCGTCGATTAGATGGCAAATGAGCTGGAGCCTTGATTGTCATGCTAACTGTCTCAAGACTGCCTGCCCCCATTCGGTTCCCAGTCAGGTGATTGAGGCTAAACCCCAGATTTGTCCCTGGTTCCCGAGACATATCGCGATTTGGGGAAGTTTTCAGTAAGCAGAAGGCTCTGTCACTTCCTCCCCACCGACCATTGATTGTGCCATCAACCTGGTCCCTGGAGCTGTCTACCCCAAGGGAAGGTTATACAGTATCTCCGACCTGAACGTGAGGCGTTGGAGACCTACATCAAGGAGTCCTAGCTGCTGGTCTCGTTTCGTCCCTCGTTATCACCCCTGGGGGCAGGATTCTTCTTTGTGGGTAAGAAGGATGGCTCTCTTCGACCGTATTGATTATCGGGGTTGAATGACATCACGGTCAAGAACAAGTATCCCCTGCCCTTGATGAGTTCTGCCTTCGACTCCTTACAGGGTGCTACGGTGTTCACCAAGCTAGACCTACGCAATGCGTATCACCTGGTCCGGATCAGAGAGGGGGACGAGTGGTTGACGGGTTTCAATACTCCGATGGGTCACCGAGTATCAGGTGATGCCGCGTTGGACTGACCAATGCTCCAGCGGTATTCCAGAGTATGGTGAACGACGTCCTGAGAGATATGATCGGTCTCTTTTGTGTTTGTTTACCTGGATGACATTCTGATCTTCTCGAAGGAACCTTCCGACCACGTCCAGCATGTCCGGCAGGTTCTGAGCGATTGTTGAGAATCGCCTGTTCGTGAAGGCCGAGAAGTGCGAGTTTCACGCCCACACGACATCCTTTCTCGGGTACATCATCTCCAGGGAGAGATTAGGATGGACCAGGAGAAGGTTAGAGCGGTTCTGGAATGGGCCCAGCCCGGTACGAGATTGCAGCTCCAGAGATTTTTGGGGGTTTCGGGAATTTCCACCGCAGATTCATCCGGGATTACAGCCGTGTGGCCGCTCCGTTAACTGCCTTGACTTCCAGTATCAGGACCTTCAAGTGGAATCCGGAGGCGGATCGTGCGTTTCTGGATTTGAAGAGGCGAATTCACCAACGCACCGATTCTCTCTCCAACCGGACACGGCCCGTCAGTTCGCCGTTGAAGTGGACGCGTCTGATGTGGGAGTTGGCGCCATCCTGTCGCAGCGATGCTCCACGGACAGTAAACTCATCCGCGCCTACTACTCTCGCCTTCGCCTTTGGCCTGGCGGAGAGGAATTTACGATGTGGGTAACCGAGGACCTCGGTGAAACTTGCCTTGGAGGAGTGGCGCGCACTGGTTGGAGGGGGAGGAGCAACCGTTTATTGTCTGGACTGACCACAAGAATCTTGCTTGCGTGCAATCGGCTAAACGTCTCAACTCCCGTCAGGCCAGGTTGCGTTGTTTTTCGGACGATTCAAGTTTTTCCCTGACGTTCGACCTGGATCTAAGAACGGCAAGCGGACGTTGCCGGATGTTCTCCAAGACGAGGAGGAGAGTGGGTCCAAGACCGAGAAAATTCTCCCGAACCCGCGTGGGAGCAGTTATGTGGAAGATTGAGGAGGAGGTGCTGGGCGGCCCTTGACTCAGCCCGGTCCCGGTAACGGTCCACCCGGTCGGTTGTTTGTGCCTGAGTCGGTTCGTCCGGCTGTCCTCAAATGGTCCCACGCCAGCAAGATGGCTTGTCACCCTGGCGTGGCTCGGACAATGGGGTTTCTTCTTGCAGACGTTTTTGGTGGCCTGCCATGGCCGAAGATACTCGGGGGTTTGTTGCTGCCTGTCCAGTGTGTGTGCGCAGAATAAGAGATCGGCCCAGCTCTCGACTACTTCACCCCCTTCCTATTCCCCGCCACCATGGTCGCATCGGCCCTGGACTTCGTCACTGGGTTGCCCGCTTCTGAGGGGAACACGGTCGTTCTGACTATCGTGGACAGATTCAGCAAGTTCGCGCCCACTTTGTGCCATTGCCAAGCTTCCCTCTGCCTCGGAGACGTCCGAGATCCTGGTTAGGGAGGTTTTCAGGGTCCACGGTTTGCCCAGTGATATCGTTTCCGACCGTGGCCTCAGTTTACCTCTGCTGTCTGGAAGTCCTTCTGTTTGGCCATTGGAGCTACAGTCAGTCTCACATCTGGTTTTCACCCCCAATCCAATGGTCAGGCGGAGAGAGCCAACCAGAAGATGGAATCCACGCCACGCTGTCTGGTCTCTTCCAACCCCACCTCCTGGGTCTCTCAGTTGCCTTGGGTTGAGTATGCCCACAATACTCTTTCCTACATCTGCCACTGGGATGTCTCCCTTCCAGTGCCTGTATGGCTACCAGCCTCCCCTGTTTCCTTCTCAGGAGAAGGAGCTCTCAGTGCCTTCTGTTCAGGCCCATATTCGTCGTTGCCACCGGACCTGGCATCGGGCCAGAAAGGCACTCCTTAGAGTTTCGACCGGTATCAGCTCCAGGCGATCGTCGATCCCGCTCCCACCTATACCACCGGAGATAGGGTTTGGTTGGCCCCACGGAATCTTCCGTTACGGACTGAGTCTAGGAAGTTGTTACCGAAGTTCATTGGTCCGTTTGTGGTGGAGAAGGTGATCAATCCAGTGGCAGTTCGACTCAAACTACCGAGGACGCTCAGAGTCCATCCCACCTAATGTCTCCTGCCTCAAGCCTGTCTTCTCTCAGTCCTCTGTTGCCTCCGCCCTCCTCCTCCTCCTCCTCGGATGATCGGAGGTGGTCCTGCCTACACGGTGCGTCGCATCATGGATTCCAGACGGCGGGGCCCGGGGTTTCCAGTATCTCGTGGACTGGGAGGTGTATGGCCCCTGAGGAGAGGAGTTGGATTCGCGCGGCGACAGGTCCTAGATGCGACCTCATCAGTGACTTCTACCGCCTCCATCCTGGCGCTCCGGGAGTCCGCCCGGTGGCGTCTGTCGGAGGGGGGTACTGTAACGATCCCGGCTGTCTGAGCGGGTCCTGTCTGGTGACTAGTTTTTCCTGTTTGTAATCTCCAGTTTCCGGGGGTCCGGGAACGCTCCGGGAGCGCTCTTGTTTTCCGCACCTGCATCCCATCAGCAATCCGGCACACCTGGTCCTGATCATCACCCTTCTTAGGCTCTGGCCGAACATCCAGTTCCTGCCGGATCGTTAGCCATGAACAGTAGGTTTTGTCAGAGTATCAGTCCAGAGGCGTCTAGCGTTAGTTTTGTTGTTTTGTACCTTGTTGGTTTTTGGTTTACTTACTCGTTGTTTTTGTCCCATCTGCAGTCACTCGTCCGGAACCTTCACTCCTGCCTCGCCTGATGTCGGCGTGCCGGCATCACTGGACCAACAACTGCACCCTCAACAACTCATCCACGCCGCCCGCTCTGTCCCTGGATTATTCTGCACCTTTTTTTGAATCTGTAATAAACCCTCACCTTCGTTCAACTCTCCTTGTCCTGGTCTGCTTCTGGGTTCTGTCTGAGGGAACCGTGACAAGGGAAGACATATTAAAAGCTGCATAGGCTACATGGGCCTAAGCTATAGTATATAGGCTGTTTCAGTCATATTGAAATCAATTTCATGTTCAATTAATTGAGTTCTATTTTGCGACTAGACTGCTGTCTGTAATTTCTGCTTCAATGTGTTTCATGATGTGTGACAACATCTGCGCAATGATGTGCCCAATCTGTGATTTAGTGCATTATTATTGGTAAGCATAATAAGCTATCTCAATAGCCTATTTGCAGCCATAGGTGGTGGTAATATCTCTCTAAGACCTGATCCGTCTTCAGTGTTGTGGAATAATTCTAATGTTAAGGTAAGATTTGAATGGAGAAAACTGATCCGAGAGTAGCACTGCTTTTCTTTCGATCCTATCAGTATCAACACATGGTCTAATGACGCACTTAGCAAACGTTCTCTCTATGTGCTTGTTTGGAAACACATTAAAAAAGTTGGCTCATAAATAACTGTGCATCTGGTACGATCATCGTAATGCTTAAATGTGCACTATGCAGAAATCGCTCCTCCATTACCTGGTTGCAAAATTCTAATAGTTCACTTAATTTCAGTTTATGTGACAAAACAAGCAAGTATAGTATAGAGCAGGGTTCTTCAATTCCGGTACTGGAGGGCCGAAACACTTCTGTTTTTTATTTCTACCTGGTAGATAATTGCACTCACCTGGTGTCCCAGGTCTGAATTAGCCCCTGATTAGAAGGAGAGGATGACAAACAGAGGTGTTTCGGCCGTCCAGGACCGGAATTGAAGAACCCTGGTATAGAGAATCATTGTACCATCTAAACCAATGTGAAATATATTTTCCATAACCAAAAATATTGTATTTTCAGCTGTTTGAAGCTGGTGTACAAAAACAAAAGTAAAACACGCAAAAACTAAACTTAGGAACGAGAAGCATAGAAATAGCACATATAAAACAGATCTACCGCTTCTTAAACTTGAAGAAAAATAGAAATAATATTGTAGAAGTTACTGAAATTGAAAAACTAACACGTTTGATAACTCGTTAACACAAAAAAAGTAATCTGAGTACTCTAACGCGTTACCCCCAACACTGGTAATGAGTGACAGTGTGAATGTTTGAGTGTACCTGATGAGACTGCTAGTGGTTGTGGGTGCCCAGATGTCTGAGAAGGCTTTCAAGGTCAACAGACATTGCAGATGTCTGAGAAGAAGGCTTTCAAGGTCAACAGACACTGCAGATGTCTGAGAAGAAGGCTTTCAAGGTCAGCAGACACTGCAGATGTCTGAGCAGAAGGCTTTCAAGGTCAACAGACACTGCAGATGTCTGAGCAGAAGGCTTTCAAGGTCAACAGACACTGCATGGAGGAGTTCATGTAGCATGTGTTCCTGAGGTTTGGTAACCTGGGATGGAAATGGGTGGTCCAAAATGTTTGTTTTTTTGAATCTCAAAGTCCTTATATGGCCCTCGAATAATGACAAATACTTTACTCAGCAAGTTCACTCCCACTAAGGCCAGATTTGAGTCTAGAAGACCATTGTGTGAACAACCGTCATTTAGGATGTAACCACTAGCATTATGAATACTATGCATTTGATCTCTCTTACAAAATATAATTGCAGTTACAGTGCAGTACATTGTGGTTATATTGCAGTAATACCACAATTAATGCGTCCAATATAGCCCTGTTACTTTAGCTTCACAACTGCAATACATTTTTGTAGGTCTGATTTCTGCATCAAAAAAGCGTCTCTGAGCTGAATGGTGCCTCTGGTGGTAGTAGGTCTGGGGTCCTGCTTCCGTTGGGCCTACTGTAAATCAGTGCCATTTGACAGGTTAGTAATTGGATGCGGGGTCCTATAGTGCCTTCAGAAAGTCACCTGTGATCCCGGCACCTATGATCCAAATGAGAGCCAGGCGGAGCTGAGATCTGGCACCTTTGGTTATTTGAATGATCTAATGAAAACATTTTGTCCAGATTGTATTTTCTGCCGCCAACAACACAAGTAAGCAACAGCAAAATCAGACAACCGCATAGTAGAATAGTTTACCTATTCAATTGTTCAGCCTTTCGTATTCTATGCGAGGAGAAAATTTACCTCTCGAGGCGCATTTAAATTGCGAGTGCCACATAGGTAGATACAGTGCCTTCAGAAAGTATTCACACCCCTTGACTATTTCCACATTTTGTTGTGTTACAGCGTGAATTTAAAATGTATTGAATTTAGATATTGTGTCACTGGCCTACACACAATAACCCATAACGTCAAAGTGGAATTATGTTTTTTGACATTTTTACAAATTAATAAAAAATGAAAAGCTGAAATGTCTTGAGTCAATAAGTATTCAACCCCTTTGTTATTTATGGCAAGCCTAAATAAGTTCAGGAATAAAAACTTTCTTAACAAGTCACATAATAAGTTGCATGGACTTACTCTGTGTGCAATAATAGTGTTTAACATGATTTGTTAATTACTACCTCATCTCTGTACCCCACACATACAATTATCTGTTAGGTCCCTGATTTGAACAGTGAATTTCAAACACAGATTCAACCACAAAGACCAGGGAGGTTTTCCAATGCCTCGCAAAGACGGGCACCTATTGGTAGTTGGGTAAAAATAAAATAAAAAGCAGACATTGAATACCCCTTTGAGCATGGTGAAGTTATTCATTACACTTTGGATGGTGTATTAATGCACCCAGTTACTACAAAGATATGAGGCCATTGGTGACTTAAAAACAGTTACAGAGTTTAATGGCTGTGATAGGAGAACACTGAGGATTGATCAACAACATTGTAGTTACTCCACAATACTAACCTAATTGATATTGTGAAATGAAGGAAGCTGTACAGAAAAAACGTTTTGTCCTGAATACAAAGTGTTATGTTTGGGACAAATCCAGTACAACACATTACTGAGTACCACTCTCCATATTTTCAAGCATAGTGGTGGCTGCATCATGTTATGAGTATGCTCATAATCGTTTGGGGAGTTTTTCAGGATAAAAAAGACATGGAATGGCGCTAAGCACAGGCAAAATCCTAGAGGAAAACCTGGTTCAGTCTGCTTTCCACCAGATATTGGGAGATTAATTCACCTTTCAGCAGGACTATCACCTAAAACATGACAAATATACACTGGAGTTGCTTACCAAGAAGACAGCAAATGTTTCTGAGTGGCAGAGTTACAGTTTTAAATTAAATCTGCTTGAAAATCTATGGCAAGACCTGAAAATGTCAGTATAGCAATGATCAACAACCAACAAGAGCTTGAAGAATTTTTAAAAGAACAATGTGCCAATGTTGCACAATCCAGGTATGGAAAGCTCTTAGAGACTTACTCAGAAAGACTCACAGCTGTAATCGACGTCAAAGGTTATTCTAACACTCAGGGGGTTGAATACTTATCTAATCAAGATATATTAGTGTTTTATTTTTCATTTATTTGTTTACAAAGTAAAAACTTTGACATTAAAGAGTATTATTTTGTGTAGATCGTTGACCAAAAATGACAATTAAATCAATTTTAATCCCACTTTGTAAGACAACAAAATGTGGAAAAAGTAAAGGAGTGTGAATACTTTCTTGCATCTTCAAAAGTTATACACAGGAGATTGAGTTGAAGAAATTGTAGAAGGCAATTCAAATTTGCTGTTTCCATTTCCTTTTATACAATTTGTTAAAGTTTATGTCCATCACTTTTTTGGCATAATTGTTGCCCATAACATGTGGCCCATTATATGACATTATATTGCAATCAGACTGTACCATGTCTGCAATGTCTATGGGGTTGTACAACTGGGTTTTACACTTATTTGACCTCATTTCACTTTGCCCTGCTCCCCTTCAGCTTAATGGAATGCCCCACCAGACAGTTGAGTATGCCACAAGGACAGAGTTGCAGCCAGTTCATATTCTTCAACTGAGATCTCTTTTGTCAGTTTAGATGATGCAGGTGCTGCAATATCATGTGATAAAGCAGGTCATTTTCATCGCACGCTCTATATCGGCTGTCCTTGATCCTGTTGTTGTGTCTTTGTGGTGAACTGCTGCACTCCCGTTACACTCCCTCTCACCTTTGATCCCTCAGTTCACAGCTGTCGTACGTTTAATTTGGTGACAGATATGCCATCCAAAGGCTTACACCTGGTGATGATGGGACTTGATGCCCATTTGCGTGCCTCAGCCGTGGCCAAGGGATGCTGCACTGTGCTATCTAGCCACAGGGATCTGGCGAGTGGGCACCTCTTGCTGAGCCGTACTTGGAACGTCGATGTTAGGATCATCGTCCACCTGGTAGCACTTGCCCAGGTTCTTGATGATTTTGAAGTTAGAGCGGGCCGTCTCGGCGATGCTGTTCTCCAGGAGCCAGCCGTCAGACTCCAAGTCAGGGTCACCTTGCCGTAGAAGGTTCTCCATAGCTGTCTGGAGATAGCGCACGCCTGTCAGAACCCATAGCTGTTGGGGAAAATAGGAAAAAAGATGTCACTCTACCTTGTTACTACCTTGTAGCTCCACAGTTCGAGAGATTATGTAAAGAAATACAACCTTATTGATATACGGAAATGATCAGCCACTTGGAGGAAAATGGAAGTTGAATTACACTGTAGGTATTTCTTAATTTCTTTATTATTGAAAAGCCTATAATAAAGAGATCTGAATTCCCATTTTCTTACTTTATTCTAAAATGACTGGCCATCTACTCTGCTTTCCTGCCTCCTCCCTTTTCTCCCCCTCCATGTTCTGTGGGGCTTATCAGCTTCTTTTTGAGGGAGGCCACAACCCTCTGACACCACTCCTCCAGGCCAGGTTAGACACTTGAGAAAGGAAGAGCGGTGGCATAATGGCCCGCGTCCCCACTCCAGATGCCCCTGGGCACTACTGTATCCTCCCCTCCTCTTCCATTGGGAAGAGGATTAGGCAGACCCTTTGAGCCAGTCAGTGTCTTTCCTTTTGGTGGATATAGAGGAACATTCTCTTAGGAACTTTGCTCATCATCCTCTGGAACAGCTTCTGCTGTACAGGTGGTAAATACTTAATTGTCTGTGCTAATAACTTCATTGAAAACTTTAGCATGTACAGTGAGTGAAAAAAGTATTTGATCCCCTGCTGATTTTGTACGTTTGGCCACTGATAAAGACATGATCAGTCTATAATTTTAATGGTAGGTGTATTTGAACAGTGAGAGACAGAATAACAACAACAAAATCCAGAAAAAAACGTATGTCAAAAAAGCATTTTAATGAGGGAAATAAGTATTTGACCCCTCTGCAAAACATGACTTAGAACTTGGTGGCAAAACCCTTGTTGGCAATCACAGAGGTCAGACGTTTCTTGGCCACCAGGTTTGCACACATCTCAGGAGGGATTTTGTTCCAGTCCTCTTTGCAGATCTTCTCCAAGTCATTAAGGTTTCGAGGCTGACGTTTGGCAACTCGAACCTTCAGCTCCCTCCACAGATTTTCTATGGGATTAAGGTCTGGAGACTGGTTAGCCACTCCAGGACCTTAATGTGCTTCTTCTTGAGCCACTCCTTTGTTGCCTTGGCCGTGTGTTTTGGGTCATTGTCATGCTGGAATACCCATCCACGACCCATTTTCAATGCCCTGGCTGAGGGAAGGAGGTTCTCACCCAAGATTTGACGGTACATGGCCCCGTCCATCGTCCTTTTGATGCTGTGAAGTTGTCCTGTCCCCTTAGCAGAAAAACACCCCCAAAGCATAATGTTTCCACCTCCATGTTTGACGGTGGGGATGGTGTTCTTGGGGTCATAGGCAGCATTCCTCCTCCTCCAAACACGGCGAGTTGAGTTGTTGCCAAAGAGCTCGATTTTGGTCTCATCTGACCACAACACTTTCACCCAGTTCTCCTCTGAATCATTCAGATGTTCATTGGCAAACTTCAGACGGCCCTGTATATGTGCTTTCTTGAGCAGGGGGACCTTGCGGGTGCTGCAGGATTTCAGTCCTTCACGGCGTAGTGTGTTACCTAATGTTTTCTTGGTGACTATGGTCCCCGCTGCCTTGAGATCATTGACAAGATCCTCCTAGGTAGTTCTGGGCTGATTCCTCACCATTCTCATGATCATTGCTACTCCACGAGGTGAGATCTTGCATGGAGCCCCAGGCCGAGGGAGATTGACAGTCTTTTGTGTTTCTTCCATTTGCGAATAATTGCACCAACTGTTGTCACCTTCTCACCAAGCTGCTTGGCGATGGTCTTGTAGCCCATTCCAGCCTTGTGTAGGTCTACAATCTTGTCCCTGACATCCTTGGAGAGCTCTTTGGTCTTGGCCATGGTAGAGAGTTTGGAATCTGATTGATTGATTGCTTCTGTGGACAGGTGTCTTTTATACAGGTAACAAACTGAGATTAGGAGCACTCCCTTTAAGAGTGTGCTCCTAATCTCAGCTCGTTACCTGTATAAAAGACACCTGGGAGCCAGAAATCTTTCTGATTGAGAGGGGGTCAAATACTGATTTCCCTCATTAAAATGCAAATCAATTTATAACATTTTTGACATGCGTTTTTCTGGATTATTTTGTTGTTATTCTGTCTCTCACTGTTCAAATAAACCTACCATTAAAATTATAGACTGATCATTTCTTTGTCAGTGGGCAAACGTACAAAATCAGCAGGGTATCAAATACTTTTTTCCCTCACTGTATCTGGATCAAATGCATTTTTGCAATGCACTTGTGTAGACAATAATTCCTTTGCTTGCAACAAGGACAGCGCCAAGTATTCAAGTTTTTGTCATAAAATAACATGACTCTGCCCAACCTAGAGTAATATGAGGTGCTTGGTTTCAATATTGATGAAAGGATTTATGATTAAGTCGTCTCCAAAAAAAAAACTCTTTACTCAATGGGGCCCCCTCTGATTCAGAGGGTTTGGGTAAAATGTGGAAGACATTTTTCAGTTGAATGCATTCAGTTGTACAACTGACTACAGTAACAGTCAAAGGTTTGGACACACCTACTCATTCCAGGGTTTTTCTTATTTATTTTTACTATTTTCTACATTGTAGAATAATAGTTAAGACATCAAAACTATGAAATGACACATATGGAAACATGTATTAACCAAGAAAGTGTTAAACAAATCAAAATATATTTTATATTTGAGATTCTTCAAATAGCCACCCATGCACACTCTTGGCATTCTCTCAACCGGCTTCACCTGGAACGCTTTTCCAACAGTCTTGAAGGAGTTCCCACATATGCTGAGCACTTGTTGGCTGCTTTTCCTTCACTCAGCCGTCCGACTCATCCCAAACCATCTCAATTGGGTTGAGGTTGGGGGATTGTGGAGGCCAGATCATCTGATGCAGCACTCCATCACTCTCCTTCTTGGTAAAATAGCCCGTACACAGCCTGGAGGTGTGTTGGGTCATTGTCCTGTTGAAAAACAAATGATAGTCCCACTAAACCCAAACCAGATGGGATGGCGTATCACTGCAGAATGCTGTGGTAGCCATGCTGGTTAAGTGTGCCTTGAATTCTAAATAAATCACAGACAGTGTCACCAGCAAAGCACCCCCACACCATAACACCTCCTGCTCCATGCTTTACAGTGGGAAATATACATGCAGAGATCATCCGTTCACCCACACCACATCCCACAAAGCCACGGCGGTTGGAACCAAAAATCTCCAATTTGGAGACCAGACCAAAGGACACATTTCCACCGGTCTAATGTCCATTGCTCGTGTTTCTTGGCCCTAGCAAGTCTCTTCTTGTTATTGGTGTCCTTTATTAGTGTTTTCTTTGCAGCAATTCGACCATGGGCCTGATTCACACAGTCTCCTCTGAACAGTTGATGTTGAGATGTGTCTGTTACTTGAACTATTTAAAGCAATTATTTGGGCTGCAATTTCTGAGGCTGGTAACTCTAATTAACTTATCCTCTGCAGCAGAGGTAACTCTGGGTCTTCCATTCCTGTGGTGGTCCTCATGAGAGCCAGTTTCATCATAGCGCTTGATGGTTCTTTCGACTGCACTTGAAGAAACGTTCAAAGTTCTCTAAATGTTCCGCATTGACTGACCTTCATGTCTTAAAGTATTGATGGACTGTTGTTTCTCTTTGCTTATTTGAGCTGTTCTTGCCATAATATGGACTTTGTCTTTTGCCAAATAGGACTCTCTTCTGTATATCCTCCTACCTCAAATGCATTAAGAAGGAAATAAATTCCACAAATTAACTTTTAAGAAGGCACACCTGTTAATTTAAATGCATTCCTGGTGACTATCTCATGAAGCTGGTTGAGAGAATGCCAAGAGTGTGCAAAGCTGTCATCAAGGCAATGGGTGGCTAATTGAAGAATCTTTAATATAAAATATATTTTGATTTGTTTAACACTTTTTTGGTTACTACATGATTCCATATGTGTTATTTCATAGTTTTGATGTCTTCACTATTATTCTACAATGTAAAAAATAGTAAAAAGAAAGACAAACCCTTGAATGAGGAGGTGTGTCCACATTTTTGACTGGTATTGTAGGTATCCCCCTTTCTCTTTTCCTTTTTCTGTCTCAGACACCCCTGCCTTTAAATAACAACATTGCTTTTCTTGCACTAACACTCACACTTTTCTTACTAGCACTGACTTTGCTGATAGGTAGTTTGTTGAGGAAAAATGTACTTTCTATGACTGTGATATGTAGTTGCCTCACCATCTACCTTAAGATGAATGCACTAACTGTAAATCGCTCTGTATAAGAGTGACTAAAATGTAAATGTAATCTTGTAGGAGTCCATCACCATTTCTTTGTTGGTCTCCATCGCACTCAGGGATATTTCTGTGACGTTGGCCTTTAAACCAAATTGCCTCTTGTCACCTGGAAGGAGATGCCGACACGCTGCCCTAAAATGGAGGGGGTGGATGGCAGCCTCCCTCCACCGGACAACGACGGCCTCCTCCCATGGCTCTCGTTAGGGTAGCGTTCCTTCTCGGAGGCTGTACTGTCTTTTGTGACTGTTATCTCTAAGGTGATCAACCCCTGCCCAATTTGGTCTTGGAATTGGGAGAGTGGCACCTCCCTGGAGACGGGGTACACCAATTGTATTGCCCTCAGGGAAATATCCTCTGCCACAGTCAGGTCACTGGACTGGAATATCTGGGTGTCCTCCTGAACTATTACGACAAGGCCTTTGTCGGGCCTGTAATAATTAGGTGCACCCCATCTCCACAATTATAGTTATCATAAACCAATATATCATGTGATGGCAGCAATTACCTAATTCTTAATACATTGATATTCTCCTCAAACTACCCCATAATTATATCACCATCATGTACCATGTAATGTCAAAGTAAATACTGAATGTAAAATAAAGGGTATGTCAACCCATAGTGGCTTTTTCCAAGTAAAGGACAAGAAGCGAGCATAGGATATGTAAAACCAACCTCGAACAACCAGATGATGAGCACGGTAAAGCCGATGGACTGCATGATGTTGGTGTAATGATCCAGCAGGACCTGGCGGCAGCCCCTCGTCCACAGGTTGCGCTCATCCGTCTTCCAATCATAGTTGTAATGGGCGGAGTTGTTGGTGACCTGTGTCTGGATGCAGGGTCGTGGAGAGAATGTGTTACAGCAGCTAAAAGGCACCCCATCCATCAGGTACTTGCCATCCACGTTACTCCTCAAATGACTGCAGGAGAGAGAGAAAGAAAGAGAGAGATGTCTTTTAAGCCATTATGCTGAGTCATATTTGGCATAATCTCTCTTGCTAAAGAATCTAAGCAGAAACATCCCACAGGGCACAGACTGGTTGAATCAACGTTGTTTCCACGTCATTTCAATGAAATTACGTTGACCCAAAGTGGAATAAACGTTGAATTGACGTCTGTGCCCAGTGGGATAGACCTATGACTTTACTGATGTTTTACTTTTTCTCATCCATTTAAACCCAACCTATTAACCCCCAGCATCATATTGGCATCCTTAATGAATAAATGAAGGAAACTGTCCATCTTAGTGTGCCCCTTCCCAAACCAGAGACAGGTAAGAGCCATATGTTTGCCCCGCTCTTTAGGAGGTTACTTGTAAGGTTAGGAGATTAGGCTAGAAGGTTACTCAGGAGGTAAACATTACGAAGGTTGGCTGTTTGGTAAAGGTAGATGAATGGACTTCCATCACTATTTTAAATGTTACTTATGCTTGAAATTTGTTTGTATTTAAGTCACTATGCAATATATCAGAAATTGTGAAATCTCTAATACTTTGGGTTTTGTATGACAATGCATCATTGTCAAGTTGAAAATCATGAGACAAAATATTATCGGATACAAGACCTAATATTAAAAGAGACGCATTATTCAACATACCTGCCGGGCAAGGTCATTTCCTGTCAAAGTGACCTCCTGACCCCGACAGAATGAATCTCTCTCGTAACCTTTGACCTCACCCTTTTCAGTCGATACAATGTTGCTGCTTAATGGTTTGACTGAGCAGCTTAAGGATGAGGATTGGTGTATTGGTTTTGGAAGCAGGTAGCATCTGCTTCCAGTATTGTTCACTATAAGTTTGTTAGTATGTATTTTGTCAGTCTTACGAGGCACAAAGATGGCCCATTTTGTTGTGGTTATTCACAGGTTCAATTTACTTGATTAAGTACCCAACAGATTCTGACAGTAATGGAGGTTGGAATTAAGTTCAACAAGGTTAGTTAAGTTCTTACATAAAGTGTGTATCATTTGGGAAGAACACTGTATAATTTGGGTGCACTCTGGCCCTGTCAACAGGGTAGACTGTGGCCCTGATGGCTGGGTAGACTGTAGCCCTGTTGGCTGGGTAGACTGTGGCCCTGATGGCTGGGTAGACTGTGCTCCTGTTGGTGATATACTGTAGTCCTTGCACTTACTCTGTTACTTCACTGTCGGTCATGTCCAACCAGCGGTTGTTGATCCATTGGACATGGAACCAATCGCGGAAACCGGCGTTTCCGCAACACTGGAATTGGATCTGCAACAAATCCACGGTGCGCTTCAAATAGCATCGTCCCGGAGTGCCTGTGTCCTTGTAGTAGAGCATGGCGTTGCGCAATCCCAGAAACAGTGACTCCTCCAGTTCGTTACGCATGCTGTAGCACATGAGCGCGCCCACCAGGATGCAGAAGGTAAAGAAGAAGGTGCACACAATGTATGGTAGCATCAGCAGCTTCCATCGCAGGAACTTGGTGGTGTCAACGCAATCGTAGCAGATCTTGCCTCCCACAAAGTTGATGGCACAGGCCACCAGGCCTGTGGCGATGAGCATGTCGGGCACGGAATGGACATCAGCGGACATAAGCTCCTTCCGTTTCTGGATCTCCACTTTCAGGAAGAGGCCCAGGCTGAAGAGGATGATGCCCGTTACCACAGAGATCCAGTTGAGGACCCACAACACCTGGGCTAGCTTGCCTCGAGTGGTCTTGGTGAATGTCACCTTTAAGACCGCCATTTTTTTTGTATTTTCTGTGTCTATGTGTCCTGTCAAAGTCTTCCCTTCTCATCCAGATGAAGGGGGGGGGAGAGGTGATTTCTGGAAAGGGCTGTCTGTGGGCCAGTGGGGAAGAGGGAGGGGTGGGGGAAGTAGAAAAGTGCAGAGTTATTTTCTGGAGGACCTCATAAGCAGCTTAGCTGAGGTATTTCTGTACTCTTGGCTGGTGGCCTTAGCCACGAAAGACAGCCGGTCATGAGAGCAAAAAAAAATATTTTAAAATTACCATCGTATCACTAATAGACCTAATAACATTAATTTGGAATCCAATACAGCAGACAATATGCTTAAAAGGAACACTTCTGTTGAAGTTTGGCAATAGTATTTCACCTTTTGACCCCACACTACTTTGACCCCATTGTTCTTTGACAAGCAATAACCTATATTTGAATAATATTGAAATGTAGTAGAACTAAACAAAGGGATCATGAGTGATGGTTATGCATTTTAATCCTTTAAGACTTGTAGAGGCTGAAATGTGTTCTGTTGTAGTAACTTGGTGCTACTTGGTGGTGTAGTGGAGGGTAAACGCAGGTAAACGCCGTTTACGCACCTTTTTTATTTTGCGTGAGAGTTTATCCACTTTTGCGGGAAAATACATTGAAAGTATAGGGAGCGTAACTTTATTCTCCGCGAACGGTGATCAGCATTTACCCACCTATTTTTTTACCACTACATCACTGGTGCTACTGCTATGGTAGGCTTTAGTAATTTGTTATTCAGTCCCATAACTAAGACTAATGACAAATCCAAGGTGGAATAGAAGCAGGTTATAACAACTTCATAACCCATATAACCCCAGCCACAATACATACACACAACATGTACAGTTGGAAGGATACCACTAAGTCAACAAACACTTTTACTTTGGCTTTTACCTGAAGGTTTACTTCTGCTGCATTCACATGGTTGACCGAAGGCTTTGGGACCATCTTGCTGTATTTCTTTGCATTCGGTATTCCCTTTTGCCAAATGTCATCCTCCGGGAAGGCACCGGCAGAGCAAAGGAGGTCTATCCTGACATGGAGGAGGAAGATGGAGCTCCAGACTGAACAAGAGTGGCACCCGTCTCTATTCCCTGATACTCTCTTCCCCACAACTGTTAATCCCCTTAACATTAGTAAACACCATAATCTTAAGACTCCCCGCTTCCAACCACCTGGGCCAATCAGCATGCGTGCAGCGCTTGGTGGCTTTTTTTCTTCTCTTATCTCTGTCCTGTTAAGAGTTTGTAAGCAAAACACCCCTCTGTGATCCACCATTGACCATTGGTCAAACCTTTTCACTGATCATTTTAGCCACTAGAGCATTTTGGAAGCTGAAATGGCTTTTTTAATGTCCCACCAATGGATGTAAAAATATATATATATATATATGGGTCTATTAGTGGTTTTGAATATGTGCATTTCTTTCATCTGTGTTTTTAGCAGTGAGCTTTAGGTATCTAGGTTTAACTGTTTGACTTCTGGTATCTGCCATGTTAACCTTAAGTGATGTTGTGTACAAACAGCGGTGGCATATATGCCCTGGTATGTTATCCTCACAGTGTCTGGCCATTAATCTGTGGATACAATAACAACAACATCCCTACATCATGAAAATTACCTTACCCAGTATCTCATCCTTAATCTTTACTGGGTAAACAATGTGGTAGTCTAATCTACACATGTTTTTTACCCATCCAACAATATGACACTAATCTACTTGTTTTTTATGACCCAAAGTAAATAAGGCTGTCAATAAATAAATAGTCAAATAAGTGGTTGTTTGAGTTTGAGTTCCATTTGTATCAGGTAGATTTTCACGGAAGGGAATAGAGAGCTTCTTAAAGCTTACATACTGCCTGTACACAGATTAACTGTGTAACCACTAGTAAAGTTATAAATTGATGCTTGACTGAGGTCATGACTTTTTGAACTGGCATCATAATTAGATTTATTTAGATTGTATCTGCCCTTACAGGCTCTTGCACTTGGAGACCTCAGAAAGATTCCACGAATGCAGGGATGAAATCACTTCTGATTAGTTGGTTTTGAAACAAACTACAAACACATAAAAACTAGGTGTTAATGATTTAATGATACAAAAACAAAAACTTCATTGGCATAATCCAGCTAAACAAAGTAAAAACACATCACTGTGCAACAGTGCTTAGAATGCTTAAAACAAGTCCCATTCCTCTGATGCTGCGCAGACATTCCCCTCATACAACCCCATACCAGTGGAGGCTGCTGAGGGGAGGACGGCTCATAATAATATCTGGAACGGACATTCAGGAATGGCATCAAACACATGGAAACCATGTGTTTGATGTATTTGATACCATTCCACTGATCCCGCTCCAGCCAACACCACAAGCCCATCCTCCCCGATTAAGGTGGCATCAACCTCCTGTGCCCCATACACCAGCAGATTCAGGGTCAAGTCAGCACCAGCCCCACTAACATTGCCTCAACATCTGTTGAGCCAACTCCCTGTATCTGCTAATAAGACATAACATTCTGCTAATTTCTGACATTGAAACAAAGCAAAAACCGTAATCATGTTGGAATCAAATCAAATCAAATAACATTTTATTGGTCACATACACATATTTAGCAGATGTTAATGTGGGTGTAGTGAAATGCTTGTGTTCCTAGCTCCAACAGTGCAGTAGTATCTAACAATTCACAACAAAAATCTAAAAGTAAAATAATGGAATTAAGACTACATTTTAGTTCGAGCAATGTAGAAGTGGCATTGACTAAAATACAGTATATAAATATGAGATGAGTAAAGCAGTATGTAAACATTATTAAAGTGACTAGTGTTCCATTATTAAAGTGGCCAGTGATTCCAAGTCCAAGGGTTGCGTAACCGGGTGGAAGCCGGCTAGTGATGGCTTGAGATAGAAGCTGTTTTTCAGTCTCTTGGTCCCAGCTTTGATGCACCTGTACTGACCTCGCCTTCTGGATGATAGCGGGGTGAACAGGCCGTGGCTCGGGTGGTTGATGTCCTTGACAGCAGTATTTGTATTATTTAACCGTTGTCCAATATACAGGGTGAAATTGTGATGCGTGCTACTGCAAAGCCTACTTTACCATCAGGCATTTTGACATACAATAACATTACACTATTTCTACATCTCATTCCAGCAAATACCACTTTGGATTTGCCACTGACAGAGGTCTAAAATGCTAAAGTTATAATATGCATCTGCGCTTTGTCATATTTTCACAATGCAGAGAGCATTGAAATATGAGAACTGATTCTGTAAGTGCCTTGTACTTGCTAGTTAAAACAACAATACTGATCTCACAGTGGTATCACTCGGCCTACATTATAAGCCTATTCATGAAATGTTGATAAGCTGTTTTTTTCTTTAAAGCTGCAATATGTAACTTTTGGAAGACCCCGCCAAATTCACATACAAATGTTAGTTATAGACCTGTCATTCTCATTGAAAGCAAGTCTTAAAAGCAGTAGATCTGTTCTATGTGTGTTATTTCTATGCTTCTCGTTCTTAAGTTTAGTTTTTGAGTCTTTTACTTTCGGTTTTGTACACCAGTTTCAAACAGCTGAAAAAAAAAACATGTTGGTTTATGGAAAATATATTTCATAGCGGTTTAGATTGTACAATGATTCTCTACACTATACTTGCTTGTTTTGTCACATAAACTGAAATTAGGCAAACTATTGGAATTTTAGCAACCAGGAAATGGCGGAGCGATTTCTGCATAGTGCACCTTTAAATTAGTGAGAAATAGATGTCATTGTTGTAATAGTTTGTGAGTGGGCAACATACTGTATACTATCATCTTATGGACATGTTTAATTATTTTGCCATATAAAATGAAGGAGCGGTCGAAATTTACATAATTGTTACCTGGAGGAAAATGGGGGAGGGTCATGCTTTTTCAATTTCAGTCAGGGGGAGGGTTTAGTGTTTTTTTATTTAGTCCAGGGGAGGGTCATGAAATGTGTAATAGATTAAATGTCATATTGCTCAGGGTTTGAGAATTAGTTACTTATTATAGTATCTCAATGTGTTCCCGATGATGCCCCTCATCCCTGATTCTCTGCTGGGCGCGCAATATCAAGTGTGCCTAGTGTGGTCTCAATACAATTATCCATAGCCTATACTATAGGCTACAGGCCTAGGCTATACTAAGAGCATTCTTGGAGAATCACAGAGCAAAGTTATATTTCTAAGAACATTTACTTCCTTCCCGAGTTTTTGCGCTGCTGGAATGGTGTAAAACCAGGCTACACTGCATTACACACTGCAATGGATAGGTGTTCTCAATCATGAGCTCCGGCCTGCACTGCTCTTGCTGATATAAACCCTTTTGTGCTGCCTAACCAATGATTGTGCTGTGTATGGTGGCACTTCAGGAGGCGAGTCAAAGGCTTCTTCAGAAAATAATTTTGAATTTGTCCAAAGAATGCAATATCTGTGCGTGCGGACTAGGCCTATTGATGTCTTGTTCAGTTTGAGAGGGAGAGCGCGAAGATGAGAAGGTGGACCGGAGGTAAGCTTGCTACTGCTATAATTTATTTGAATAAAAACAAAATGTTTCGTTGCCCTACTATGAAGCAGCAGCCACAGATATGGACAGCGCATGGGTGCTGAAAGTAGGCTAATTCGAGAAGGCCTAATTCATTTAAACAATCTAGGCAGAGTTGCAAAGAAAAAGCCATATCTCAGACTGCCCATCTTTTCTTTTTATTGGCCAGTCTGAGATATGGTTTTTTCTTTGCAACTCTGCCTAGAAGGTCAGCATCCCGGAGTCGCCTCTTCACTGTTGACGTTGAGACTGGTGTTTTGCGGATACTATTTAAGGAAGCTGCCAGTTGAGGACCTGTGAGGCGTCTGTTTCTCAAACTAGACACTCTAATGTATTTGTCCTCTTGCTCAGTTGTGCACCGGGGCCTCCCACTCCTCTTTCTATTCTGGTTAGAGACAGTTTGCGCTGTTCTGTGAAGGGAGTAGTACACAGCGTTGTACGAGATCTTTATTTTCTTGGCAGTTTTTTGCATGGAATAGCCTTTATTTCTCAGAACAAGAATAGACTGACGAGTTTCAGAAGAAAGTTATTTGTTTCTGGCCATTTTGAACCTGTAATCGAACCCACAATTGCTGATGCTCCAGATACTCAACTAATCTCAAGAAGGCCCGTTTTATTGCTTCTTTAATCAGCACAACAGTTTTCATGTTAGCACAGCTGAAAACTGTATATATATATATATACACACACTACCAGTCAAAGGTTTGGACACACCTACTCATTAAAGGGTTTTTCTTTGTTTTTAATATTTTTACATTGTAGAATAATAGTGAAGACATCAAAACTATGTAATAACACATATGGAATCATATAGTAACCAAAAAAGTGTTAAACAAATCAAAATATATTTTATGTTTGAGATTCTTCAAATAGCCATAATTTGCCTTGATGAAATCTTTGCACACTCTTGGCATTCTTTCAACCAGGCAGAGACAGCAGGGTGGTTCATCACTCCATTGCGGGTAATAGAGTTGCCAATGACTAGGGTTTTACATGTTTCAGTGCTAATGGTGGGGGGGCTTCAGCAGCTGACACTGACAGAAGAAAAACAACATGCGCGTGCGTTAGACAAGATGACATATTGAATAGAAAGCGGTACAAACCACCTCAAGATAAAAACATAATATTAAAAATCAGTAAGTTAGACTAAATATTAGCATTTCATATATTCTCAGTAAATAAAATTCAATCTGGATAATAACACAAAACAAATCATAAGGCTAGAGAAATATATCGACAAATATTACAACAACACGCAACACCCAAACATGACAGAAGATAAACAAGGAGAACCAATCCCCAAGAGAAAACGCGACTCGTCGACTGATACAGATGATATACAGTGGGGGAAAAAAGTATTTAGTCAGCCACCAATTGTGCAAGTTCTCCCACTTAAAAAGATGAGAGAGGCCTGTAATTTTCATAATAGGTACACGTCAACTATGACAGACAAATTGAGGAAAAAAAATCCGGAAAATCACATTGTAGGATTTTGAATGAATTTATTTGCAAATTATGGTGGAAAATAAGTATTTGGTCACCTACAGACAAGCAAGATTTCTGGCTCTCACAGACCTGTAACTTCTTCTTTAAGAGGCTCCTCTGTCCTCCACTCGTTACCTGTATTAATGGCACCTGTTTGAACTTGTTATCGGTATAAAAGACACCTGTCCACAACCTCAAACAGTCACACTCCAAACTCCACTATGGCCAAGACCAAAGAGCTGTCAAAGGACACCAGAAACAAAATTGTAGACCTGCACCAGGCTGGGAAGACTGAATCTGCAATAGGTAAGCAGCTTGGTTTGAAGAAATCAACTGTGGGAGCAATTATTAGGAAATGGAAGACATACAAGACCACTGATAATCTCCCTCGATCTGGGGCTCCACGCAAGATCTCACCCCGTGGGGTCAAAATGATCACAAGAACGGTGAGCAAAAATCCCAGAACCACACGGGGGGGACCTAGTGAATGACCTGCAGAGAGCTGGAACCAAAGTAACAAAGCCTACCATCAGTAACACACTATGCCGCCAGGGACTCAAATCCTGCAGTGCCAGACGTGTCCCCCTGCTTAAGCCAGTACATGTCCAGGCCCGTCTGAAGTTTGCTAGAGTGCATTTGGATGATCCAGAAGAGGATTGGGAGAATGTCATATGGTCAGATGAAACCAAAATAGAACTTTTTGGTAAAACTCAACTCGTCATGTTTGGAGGACAAAGAATGCTGAGTTGCATCCAAAGAACACCATACCTACTGTGAAGCATGGGGGTGGAAACATCATGATTTGGGGCTGTTTTTCTGCAAAGGGACCAGGACGACTGATCCGTGTAAAGGAAAGAATGAATGGGGCCATGTATCGTGAGATTTTGAGTGAAAACCTCCTTCCATCAGCAAGGGCATTGAAGATTAAACGTGGCTGGGTCTTTCAGCATGACAATGATCCCAAACACACCGCCCGGGCAACGAAGGAGTGGCTTCGTAAGACGCATTTCAAGGTCTTGGAGTGGCCTAGCCAGTCTCCAGATCTCAACCCCATAGAAAATCTTTGGAGGGAGTTGAAAGTCCGTGTTGCCCAGCGACAGCCCCAAAACATCACTGCTCTAGAGGAGATCTGCATGGAGGAATGGGCCAAAATACCAGCAACAGTGTGTGAAAACCTTGTGAAGACTTACAGAAAACGTTTGACCTGTGTCAATGCCAACAAAGGGTATATAACAAAGTATTGAGAAACTTTTGTTATTGACCAAATACTTATTTTCCACCATAATTTGCAAATAAATTCATTAATAATCCTACAATGTGATTTTCTGGAAAACATTTTCTCATTTTGTCTGTCATAGTTGATGTGTATCTATGATGAAAATTACAGGCCTCTCTCATCTTTTTAAGTGGGAGAACTTGCACAATTGGTGGCTGACTAAATACTTTTTTTCCCCACTGTATGCTTTTCACCACTGGGTCTGGTAAGTGTGGAAAGCGACCTGTTGAAGTCGATAAATGACAAATTGGGCATACTAGAATTGGTCAGTAAGGACGTAAAAGACTTGAAAGCAAGTCTTGAAATGAGTGACGAAAAAGCTGCGATAATGAAGAAAGAAACCAAAAAATTAAAAGTGACAGTCACTAAGATGGAAACGGACATTAGAGAACTTAAAAAGGAGAACAACCTTCTGAGAGAAGCCTTACTAGACATCCAAACTAGATCGATGAGAGAAAATCTAGTACTTACGGGTATTCAGGAAAAGGAGGGAGAAATAACCGAGAATATTATGAAGGATTTCCTGCATACAGCGCTTCAAATCCCACTCGAGGCTGTCGATAAAATCCAACTTGAACGTGTACACCGTTTCGGACAAAGAGAACAGAAATATGTTGCCAAATTTGCATTTTTTAAGGATAAAGCAATGGTTAAAAGCCTAGGTAAAAGACTTGCTGGCACGAAAATAGGCATGAATGATCCGTTCCTGAGGGAGATTGCAGAAAGGCGCAAAGTTCTGTATCCAATCTTCAAGGAAAATAGATGAAAAGGGAAACGTGTTGCACTGGTGGTCGATAAACTATATATTGACAACCAAAAGTTCAGAGACACAAAGACTACTCCATGGCTATTCTAAAAGTTGTAATTGTGGAGTCGAATAATGGAACACCAAATACTAGCAATGATAGGGATTGTAATATTAAATAACATTTATAGTAAGTATAGTATTTAAAAAAAGGATAAAACGATATAACAAGAAAAGATAACAAGCAGAATAATACATATTCAAATACAACTAATTAGAACATGGCTTTTTGGTGGGCAATTGTTGTTTTGGCGGGCGGTTGTTGTGGTTGGTCCTGTGTTCTCCCTGGCGTCCTTTCCCCCTTGCGGCAGGTGTTGGATGCGGGTGCGTTTGCACGCTCGGCCCATTTCCTCCGCAGTCAACCATGTGGTGTGCATTTTTGTGTTTGGAAGGGTGCGGCGTTAAGTGAGTGAGAGGGGAAATGGTTGCATATCCCAGAGTCGACGGGGTTCTATGAGCAGGGGTAGTGAGAGAGAGCTTTCAATTTTGTGTAGATGAGGGATATACATTTTAAAATATAGTATACATCTAATCTAACTTTTTATTGTCCTATCATGATGGATATATCCCCAACCCTATATCCTGGACACCCACCTGAGCGACCCATACACCAAAGAGAAGTTCCCATCTGTTTTATGGACCTGCTGTGAGTATGCAGCCTAAACAGAGAAATAAATGCGGTCAGAGACCTACTTCAGCAGCACCGCCCCCTCAGGATTCTGAGCCTGCCTGGCAGGGTTGGTCATACAAAGCCCCCTGATGGGAGAGCATTATATACAAGGAAATTCTCAAAGCTGCTAATGAGAACCTTGACGACCTTGTACCTACCCGGTGGGGATTCCGGTGGGGTAACCCCACCCAGGTAGTGGCAGTGCTGGCAACACTGGCTGCAGTAACCCATGGGGAGGGGGTCACGGGGAGGGGGTCACACTCGGACAATCAGAGAGGGGGTTTATCATTGTGGCCCAGGTGGCACAAAATGATCAAAGGTCTGACTGCACGGAGATGCTTCGGAAAAATGGTTACAACGGGGGACCAGAGTGTTTGTGTCTCAGGTGAAGAGGGTGGCTCTGATCTCCATCACCTAGGACTTGACATAGATTAATTAGAATAATAAAATCTCACATTGTGAGGGTATGGGATGGACCGCGGCAATTATTTGCTAGGATAAAAATTGCTTGTCAATAAATTAAATGTAATAAAATGGCAATCCGGGTTGTATGTTGAGATCCTGCGCATGAACTGCCGACATTGTTACGCATATTAATTGATAATGATGGAAAATAAGATATGCAGGCTATTTGAATATATATATATATTTTTTTAAATAGTTATATATATATATATTTATATATATATATATATATATAGAGGTGACAGCATTGGAAATGCTTTTGGCGGTTAATCTGCTTCTGTTTTGTTGGTGGCACTGTGTCCTGTTGTCGATGGATGGGTCCTGGCCTCTCAGGGCCCTAGGGATCCGGAGGGATGTGGGTGGGATGCCGATCACTGGGAATGAATGCTCAACTTGGGATGGGGAGGGGCTTTAGCGGGGGAATTAGTGGAGAACAATTGAAGGGTTACTTAGTAGCATTGCAAATATTACGTTACAGCTACAGTGGGGAGAACAAGTATTTGATACACTGCCGATTTTGCAGTTTTTCCTACTTACAAAGCATGTAAAGGTCTGTAATTTTTATCATAGCTACACTTCAACTGTGAGAGCCGGAATTCTTACTGGTTGGTATGTGATCAAATACTTATGTCATGCAATAAAATGCAAATTAATTACTTAAAAATCACACAATATGATTTTTTGGATTTTTGTTTTAGATTCCGTCTCTCACAGTTGAAGTGTACCTATGATAAAAATTACAGACCTCTACATTCTTTGTAAGTAGGAAAACCTGCAAAATCGGCAGTGTATCAAATACTTGTTCTCCCCACTGATATATATATATATATATATATATATATATATATATATATATATATATATATATATATATATATACAGTGGGGAAAAAAAGTATTTAGTCAGCCACCAATTGTGCAAGTTCTCCCACTTAAAAAGATGAGAGAGGCCTGTAATTTTCATCATAGGTACACGTCAACTATGACAGACAAATTGAGACAAAAAAATCCATAAAATCACATTGTAGGATTTTTTATGAATTTATTTTCAAATTATGGTGGAAAATAAGTATTTGGTCACCTACAAACAAGCAAGATTTCTGGCTCTCACAGAAATGATCACAAGAGCGGTGAGCAAACATCCCAGAACCACATGGGAGAACCTAGTGAATGACCTGCAGAGAGCTGGGACCAAAGTAACAAAGCCTACCATCAGTAACACACTACGCCACCAGGGACTCAAATCCTGCAGTGCCAGACGTGTCCCCCTGCTTAAGCCAGTACATGTCCAGGCCCGTCTGAAGTTTGCTAGAGTGCATTTGGATGATCCAGAAGAGGATTGGGAGAATGTCATATGGTCAGATGAAACCAAAATATAACTTTTTGGTAAAAACTCAACTCGTCGTGTTTGGAGGACAAAGAATGCTGAGTTGCATCCAAAGAACACCATACCTACTGTGAAGCATGGGGGTGGAAACATCATGCTTTGGGGCTGTTTTTCTGCAAAGGGACCAGGACGACTGATCCGTGTAAAGGAAAGAATGAATGGGGCCATGTATCGTGAGATTTTGAGTGAAAACCTCCTTCCATCAGCAAGGGCATTGAAGATGAAACGTGGCTGGGTCTTTCAGCATGACAATGATCCCAAACACACCGCCCGGGCAACGAAGGAGTGGCTTCGTAAGAAGCATTTCAAGGTCCTGGAGTGGCCTAGCCAGTCGCCAGATCTCAACCCCGGATTGCATAGCGGAGAAGGTACGGTGGGATTCGAAATGGTCGGTGATCTGTTTGTTAACTTGGCTTTCAAAAACTTTCGAAAGGCAGGGCAGGATGGATATAGGTCTGAAACAGTTTGGATCTAGAGTGTCACCCCTTTTGAAGAGGAGGATGACCGCGGCAGCTTTCCAATCTCTGGGGATCTCAGACGTTACGAAAGAGAGGTTGAACAGGCTAGTAATAGGGGTTGCGACAATTTTGGTGGCTAGTTTTATAAAGAAAGGGTCCAGATTGTCTAGCCCAGATGATTTGTAGGGGTCCAGATTTTGCAGCTCTTTCAGAACATCAGCTGTCTGAATTTGTGTGAAGGAGAAGCGGGGGGGGGGGGGGGCAAGTTGCAGCGGAGGGTGCAGAGCTGGTGGCTGGGGTAGTGGTAGCCAGGTGGAAAGCATGGCCAGCCGTAGCAAAAGGCTTGTTGAAATTCTCGATTGTTGTAGATTTATCGGTGGTGATAGTGTTTCCTAGCCTCAGTGCAGTTGGCAGCTGGGAGGAAGTGCTCTTATTCTCCATGGACTTTACAGTGTCCCAAACCCTTTTGGAGTTAGTGCTACAGGATAAAAATGTATGTTTGAAAAAGTTAGCCTTTGCTTTCCTAACTTCCCTGAAAAGTTGCATATCGCGGGGGCTATTTGATGCTAATGCAGTACACCACAGGATGTTTTTGTGCTGGTCAAGGGCAGTCAAGTCTGAGGAGAACCAGGGGCTATATCTGTTCTTAGTTCTGTATTTTTTGAATGGGGCATGTCTATTTAAGATTGAGAGGAAATTACTTTTAAAGAACAACCAGGCATCCTCTACTGACGGAATGAGATCTATATCCATCCAGGATACCTGGGCCAGGTCAATTAGGAAGGCCTGCTCGCTAAAGTGTTTTAGGGAGCGTTTGACAGTGATGAGGGGTGGTCGTTTGACCGCGGACCCGTTACGGACGCAGGCAATAAGGCAGTGATCGCTGAGATCCTGGTTGAAGACAACAGAGGTGTATTTAGAGGGTAAGTTAGTCAGGAGGATATCTATGATGGTACCCATGTTTATGGATTCAGGGTTGTACCTGGTAGGTTCGTTGATAATTTGTGTGAGATTGAGGGCATCTAGTTTGGATTGTAGGATGGCTGGGGTGTTAAGCATATCCCAATTTTGGTCACCAAGCAGTACGAACTCTGAGGATAAATGGGGGGCAATCAATTCACATATGGTGTCCAGGGCACAGCTGGGGGCTGAGGGGGGTCTGTAGCAAGCGGCAACAGTGAGAGACTTATTTCTGGAAAGGTGAATTTTTAGAAGTAGAAGCTCAAACTGTTTGGGCACAGACCTGGATAGTATAAATCAAGGCAAGACCGAGGTACTTATTGTTTGAGCCAAATCACAGAGAGAGAATCTGTCCGCACATTTTAATTCACGGGCAATAAAGATAAAACACCAGGTAAAAAACCTAGGTGTTATTTTAAATTCTGAACTCATTTTTGAATCACACATTTGGAATGTGACCAAAATAGCTTTTTACCACCTGAGGAACATTGCCAAGGTCCGGCTGTTTCTCTCTCAGGCTGATACAGAGACTCAGCCATGCTCAAGGAGGCTTGACTACTTTAATGCTCTCCAGTCTGGTCTACCCAAGAAAGCCATTGTTCAACTTCAAAACATACAGAATGCTGCAGCACGGGTACTGACCAAGACCAGACGGAGAGCACACATTACACCGGTTTTAAGGTCTCTGCACTGACTGTGTGTGAGTTTTAGAATTAATTTAAAGATTCTTCTATTGGTTTTTAAATCAATCCACGATTGTGCACCCCAATACATGTCAGACATGCTTTTAAGTTATGTACCCAGTAGGTCCCTCAGGTCCTCTGGCACTGTAGTGTAGTGAGAAGGGGAGGAGATTATATTATCACAAAATTAACCAAACTAAAGAAAAACAACAACAATAACTAATTTTTGTGGCCATCCTCCACTCTCGCGTATGTCCGGTGCATACTTTAGCACCAGTCCAAGGTCCCTCTACTGTCACGAACAGAAGAGGACCCAAGAGCGCAAGTTCAAATTCAGAGTTCTTTATTCAAGGTTACAGGCGGGAAGAGGAGTCCCAGGGGTGTCAGGGGTCTTTCAGGGTCCTCCTGTGGGTACCTGTGCTTCGGGGGTCACCAAATGTCCGGGGGTGTCCAGTCCAAGTGCTTAGTGTGTGTTTCCCCAGTGATGGAGCGGCGTATCGGGCTGAGGGTGGTGAAACGTCTGGGCACGCTCATCTGGTGGTCGGAGACCTGGGGGACACACACACACAACAGCAATATGAATGGCAGGCAGAAGTACAGATCAGGGCTGGGCAAATATCGTGGTGAGAGACAGAAGGCAGAAACGAGTTACCGGAGGGGCTGAAGATCGGAGAGTAGTCGAGGTCCAGAAGGCAGGTTGGGATAGAGACGGGGCAGTAGAACAAGGAGGCAGTCAAGAAAGGATCGGTATCACAAACAGGAGTCAGAGCGCAGACAGGCAGGTTACTGGTCCGGGTTTGAAGACGATCTGACAGGGCTTGGCTGAAAACCAGGGCTTGATATACTGGGAGAGGTAGTGGGGAAATGCAGTTCAGCTGGCAGAGTAATTAGAACAGAGTGAGGCAAGGTGAGGATGGTGAGTGTGGAAATGCAGTGCAGCTGGCCAGGTAACAAGAGCAGAGCAGGGCAGGTGGAGCTAGTTAGGCTGAGTAGAGAGAGGGAGGTGAGCAGAGTGGAAGATAATTGAATGCAATTAATGTTGCTACCAGGGAGAGAGAGTGCTCATGACGGGACCCTCCAAGGGACGGCCCCAGAAGTCCCAAGAACAACATCATGCCGGGAGGGTGGAGGGGAGCAGGCGGCGGGTCAGAACTCCTCCGAGCGGTCCGAGTGAATCTCCTCATCCTCAGAAGGAGCTGGAGGGTCACGGTCGGGAGACAGGACAGGCACTGAGACAGGAGCAGGGCGGGCCGGACGGGGCTAGGAACCCCTCTTGGACGCCCCCTACGGATTGCAGGCTGATCAGGATGTAGTCGGTGGAAGTCGGTGATAGGGTCCGGTCCACTATCCTCCTGGCCGGGATCCAGGTCCTCTCCTCTGGACCATATCCCTCCCAATCAACGAGGTACTGGAGACCCCTACCCCTTCGCCTAGAGCGGAGCAGCCGCCGGACGGTGAAGACAGGACCGCCATCTACGAGGCGCGGAGGAGGTGGCGCCCGGAGCTGCAGGGACCAGGGGACTTTCATGGACCGGCTTGACCTTGGAGACGTGGAAGGTGGGGGGACCCGCATGGAAGCGCGGCAACTGAAGTCGGACCGCCGTTGGACTGATGACTTTCTGCACAGGAAAAGGACCAATGAAGCGAGGGGCCAGCTTTCGTGATACAACCCGCAGCGGCAGATCCCGGGCAGACAGCCAGACCTTCTGACCAACCCGGTAAGTAGGTGCTGGTCCTCCGTCGGTTGGCACCGACGGCGTAGCTGGTTCCAGACTTCCAGAGCACAGTGCGAGCCTGGGCCCAGATGGCGCGGCAGCGGCGGGCATACGCAAGAGCAGACGGACAGGTGGCATCCGCCTCCTGGCTGGCAAACAGTGGAGGTTGATACCCGTAGACACACTGAAAGGGGGAGAGCCCGGTGGAGGAACTGGTGAGTGAATTATGGGCATATTCCACCCAGAGCAGGTGTTGAGCCCAGGCCGGGGATTTTGGGAAGCCACACCTCAGTGCCTTCTCCAGCTCCTGGTTCATGCTGGGTCCGGCCGTTTGACTGCGGGTGGAATCCAGACGATAGGCTGGCGGTGGCCCCAAGGAGATGACAGAACTCCTTCCAAAAGGTTGCTGAGAATTGCGGCCCCGGTCTGACACTATATCCTGGGGTAGGCCATGGATACGAAACACATGTTCCAGGACCACCTGGGAGGTCTCTTTAGCAGAGGGTAGTTTGGGAAGGGGCACGAAGTGGGTCATCTTACTAAAGCGGTCAACAATGGTAAGGATGACTGTGTGTCCGTCAGAGGGCGGAAGGCCCGTAACAAAGTCCAGTGAAGTGGGACCAGGACACTCTTGGGTATGAGTAGGGTTGCAGCAACCCAGCAGGAGGCTGGTTGGGAGTCTTGTTTCGGTTACAAGTGGGACATGTGGATGAATTCTCGGACATCCGCTCATCCCCGCCACCAGAACGCGGTGGCGGACCAGATGAAGGGTGCGAGTGATGCCGGGATGACAGGCCAGACGGGATTCGTGCCCCACTGAATCACAGGTGACCTGAGATTTGCTGGAACAAACAGACGGGTGGGGGCGCTGGTGCTTGGACCTGGCTGGTCCCGAAGAGCCTCCATGACCTGCTTCTCGATCTCCCAGGTGAGGCGCCGCTACGACCAAGTGGCTGGGAAGAATGGGAGCTGTCACGGCGGTGGTCTCGTCCTTCTGAAACATCCGGGAAAGAGCATCAAGGTTTGATGTTGCGAGATCCCGGGCGGTAGGAGAGCGTGAAATTGAAGCGCGCAGAAGAACAGAGACCACCGCTGTTGACGGGAGTTCAGCCTCCTGGCTGTTTGGATATACTCCAGGTTCTTGTGGTCTGTCCACACTACGAATGGGTCCCTTTGACCCCTCTAACCAGTGCCGCCATTCTTCAAGGGCGAGCTTGACAGCCAACAGCTCGCGGTTCCCAATGTCGTAGTTGCATTCGGCAGGGGTTAGACTGACGGGGAGTAGAAGGCACAGGGGTGCATCTTGCCATCCTCAGCTGCTCTTTGAGAAAGCACTGCACCCACTCCACGTCCGAAGCATCTACCTCCACCACAAACTGCCTTGCTGCATCTGGCATCTGGAGGATGGGAGCAGAAGTGAAACATGTCTTGAGGATATTGAAGGCCTTATCAGCAGCTGATGTCCATTTGGTACGGTTGTTTAGTGCGGTTAGCGCCGTGAGGGGGTGCAGCCACTGTGCTATAGTTTCTGATGAATCTCCTATAAAAGTTGGCAAAGCCCAGGAACTGTTGCAACTTCTTCCGAGACTCAGGAACTGGCCAGGAAGTGACAGCCGACACCTTCGTGAGATCCATCTGAATGCTGCCTCGCGGTCACCACATACCCCAGGAATGAAACGGTCTTGGCATGGAACTCGCACTTCTCTGCCTTCACGAAAAGAGAGTTCTCCAGCAGGCGGCGCAGGAACCAACCGGACGTGAGTGCGTGGATCTGACAGAGTCTTTGAGAATATTAAAATATCGTCAAGGTACACAAATACGAACGTATTTAGCATGTCCCTGAGGATATCATTCACTAGGGCTTGAAAAACTGCTGGGGCATTGGTGAGGCCGAAGGGCATGACGAGATATTCATAGTGGCCGGTTGGTTGTTGAACGCTGTCTTCCATTCGTCTCCCTCCCTCATCCGCACCAGATGGTAGGCATTGCGAAGGTCCAGCTTAGTGAATACAGTGGCTCCGCAGCAGTTCGAAGGCAGACGAAAGTAAGGGCAGTGGGTAGCGATTCTTAACCGTGATGTCGTTCAGACCCGGTAATCTATGCATGGACGAAGAGAACCGCCCTTCTTGCCGTACAAAGAAGAATCCCGCTCCTGCGGGGAAGACGACAGTCTAATTATCCCCGGAGGCAAGAGAGTCGCTAATGTAGTCCTCCATGGCCTTTCTTTCCGGGGCTGACAGTGAATACAGGGACGACCCTTGGGAGGTGTGTGCCAGGCAGGAGATCAATCGCGCAGTCATAGGGTCTGTGTGGGGGTAGAGATGTCGCCTTGGATTTGTTGAACACCTCTTTCAGGCTGTGGTAACAGGCCGGAACATTGGTATGTCGGAGGTAGCGCTAGATCCTTCCCGGGTGAACGGGCAGGGTGGCCCCCTTAAACAGGTCTGGTGACAGATTCCTTCCCCACTCACGGACTGTTCCTGTCTCCCAGTCGATGTGGGGGTTGTGCTGACGGAGCCACGGGTATCCAAGAATGAGTGGTTGGCCAGGTGAGTGTAGGAGGTGAAACTGGATGGACTCCTGGTGGTTTCCTGACAGCAGGATTGTCAGGGCGGGAGATATGAGTGACAGTGCCAAGATGATGCCCATCCAGGGCTGGAGCAGGAATGGGTTGTGTCAGTTGATGATGGTTCACGCCCAGTTGCTGTGCAAGCTCAGGGTCCATGATGTTTGCTTCGGTCCGGAATCCACAAGGGCGGCCCAATGTATGAGTCTTGTCAGAAAGCTGAAGGGGGAGATGAAGCAGGTCTTTCGGATGGAGGGAGACTGAAGGCTTGTTGAGCTCACCCGGATCTCCACAACCTGGTGAGCTGCGGCTTTTGCCGGACAAGAAGCGACACGGTGATTCTCCGCCACCACAGTAGAGGGAAAGGTTGGAGCTTAGACGGCGCCGACGCTCCGCGGGAGTCGAGAGGCACGCCAATCTCCATGGCTCAGGCTGATTGAGTTGGCTATGGGACTTGACAGGCAGGGGCTGGAAAAGCGGTATGCGACCCGAGCACGGATGGCAGGTTGACTGAGACGGCCCTTCTCCCTCCTCCGGGTCTGCATGCAAGCGTATCACGACGGCAAGGTCAATGGCGGCATCAAGCGTTGAGGGCGTGGTCATGGGAAACAAGCTCGTGTCCTTGATATAGTCCGCCAGGCTATGGAGGAAGGCTTGCACCAGTGCCTCTGGGTTATAACGAGCTTTGACTGCCAGGGTAACAAAGTCAATGGAGAAGTCTGCCACTGTCCGATTGCCCTGACGGATGGTGAGCAGAGCTTGTGACGCTTCGGCTGTTGGCGATAGGTCAAAGAACTTTAACATCTCCCTCCCGAAGGAGGCACAGGCTGGGGTTTGCCGGCGAATTCGGCCGTTCCCCACAACCGAGCTCGACCGGTGAGATGTGTGATGACATACCCCACCTTGGCTCCCTCTGTTGAGAAAGTCCTGGGCTGTAGTGCAAACTGGATTCGGCAGCTGCTCAAGAATGGTCTTACTTGCTTCTGGTTGCCATCAAACGTTTCGGGTTCCCAATCCTTGGTTCAGGAGCGTGGGGATCTGGTGGCAGCACTGCCGGGCCTGCAGCATTGGGACCTCCAGCGGAGGGATGAAGGAGTACCGGTGGTACAGGAACAAAAGGACCAGGGGGTGCAGGTGGAGTAGCCGGGCTTGAGAGTAGTTGCAGGGCTTGGGCTAGCTGTTGTTGCTGCAGTTGGAACTGTTGTTGCTGCTGGTTGAATAGCTGGAGAAGGGAAGCGGTGTCGCCAGCCATCCGATTTATGTCTCCCTCAGAGCGTTCCAGTGCTGTAGGGCAGTCCTCTCTGGCTCTTCCTCCATCGTGGTCAGGGAGTGCGCTGGGTCCATGATGGTCAGATCGTTCTGTCACGAACAGAAGAGGACCCAAGAGCGCAAGTTCAAATTCAGAGTTCTTTATTCAAGGTTACAGGCGGGAAGAGGAGTCCCAGGGGGTGTCAGGGTCTTTCAGGGTCCTCCTGTGGGTGACCTGTGCTCCGGGGGTCACCAAATGTCCGGGGTGTCCAGTCCAAGTGTTAGTGTGTGTGTTCCCCAGTGATGGAGCGGCGTATCGGGCTGAGGGTGGTGAAACGTCTGGGCACGCTCATCTGGTGGTCGGAGACCTGGGGGAACACACACACACAACAGCAATATGAATGGCAGGCAGAAGTACAGATCAGGGCTGGGCAAATATCGTGGTGAGAGACAGAAGGCAGAAACGAGTTACCGGAGGGGGCTGAAGATCGGAGAGTAGTCGAGGTCCAGAAGGCAGGTTGGGATAGACGGGGCAGTAGAACAAGGAGGCAGTCAAGAAAGGATCGGTATCACAAACAGGAGTCAGAGCGCAGACAGGCAGGTTACTGGTCCGGGTTTGAAGACGATCTGACAGGGCTTGGCTGAAAACCAGGGCTTGATATACTGGGAGAGGTAGTGGGGAAATGCAGTTCAGCTGGCAGAGTAATTAGAACAGAGTGAGGCAAGGTGAGGATGGTGAGTGGGAAATGCAGTGCAGCTGGCCAGGTAACAAGAGCAGAGCAGGGCAGGTGGAGCTAGTTAGGCTGAGTAGAGAGAGGGAGGTGAGCAGAGTGGAAGATAATTGAATGCAATTAATGTTGCTACCAGGGAGAGAGAGTGCTCATGACATCTACACCTGCACCTCCAGAGGGGTCAGGTCTCTTCGCCGTCTGGCACAGGTATTCAGCAATGTTGGTTCTGACCTGTCTGTTTGAGAATATGCTAATAAAATGTTAAACCAAAAATCATAAGACACATCGCAAGGTCACTCATGTGCGCACGAGCACACACACCATTTTTATTTTACCTTTATTTTACCAGCGAAGACGTATTGAGATCTAAGTCTCTTTTTCAAATGTGCCCTGCACAATAAAACACAAATATACACATTATACACAAAATATTTTAGTGATAATGTCTGAGAAGCCGGTGTTTGGAGGATATATTGGCATGGGTTCGTCTCGGGCCGGCAAACCGTGCCAATATATCCTCCAAACACCAGCTTCGAGGGCATTACCACTTTTACACTACGGGTTACTAACATATTCAAATAATGATTGACATATTTTCATTAAAAACGTTATTTTCATTAATTTATTCATACTATTCCACTAGATATAATCCCGACACAAATCTAGCGTTGCTACCCAAGCCGGCTGGTCGTTCATTCTATCGGTTCAGTTGCCAGAGACGCGACCCAGTCGTTAAGTTCCATTGCCATTATGGCTGGCAACATTCTTATCCCTTGCTTGCTAGCTAGCCAACTTTGGCTAACACAGTCACGTCAAACAGTCCAGCCAGAAAAACAGCAAAGTAGCTTCATTTGCCTTTGTTTAAGCTGTTTTCTAGTGATTTGTTTGGGATACATCCATAACAATGAGCTAATGATGTCCGATTTTGCCTGTCATAGAACATATGGTCTCTCGCCAGGCCACTGTTCAGAAGAAATAGCCAACTACACAACTAACACAATCACTTCAAACTGAAGCTGGAATGCCAGCAAACTAGCTGCATTTCGTGTTTTTCTATTGACATTTCTTTGTATATATCAATACAAATGATGGATTCATGATTTCGACTGGCTGAGAAAAGCTGCCAGCCTGTCTGTCTCGTCCCGACACCCGACATGTCCATTACCATAGGACAGCTGGAGATCGAATTTCAATATTGAAACAATGTTGCAAATGTCGGAGAGACAGACAGCAAGGGTATTACAAATCTCCCCTGTTGAAAACCAAATGCTAGTCTAAAAGAAATGGGAGATAATGTGTAGATGCTTTTTACAATGTAGACCTAGTACAGTGCATTCGGAAAGTATTCAGACCCCTTCCCTTTTTCCACATTTTGTTACGTTACAGTCTTATTCTAAAATGTATTAAATATATTTTTTCCCTCATCAATCTACACACAATACCCCATAATGACAAAATGAACAAAACAGAAATACCTTATTTACATGAGTATTCAGACCCTTTGCTATGAGACTTGAAATTGAGCTCAGGTGCATCCTGTTTCCATTGATCATCCTTGTGATGTTTCTACAACTTGATTGGAGTCCACCTGTGGTAAATTAAATTGATTGGACATGATTTGGAAAGGTACACACCTGTCTATATAAGGTCCCACAGTTGACAGTGCATTTCAGAGCAAAAACCAAGCCATGAGGTCGAAGAAATAGTCAGTAGAGCTCCGAGACAGGATTGTGTCAAGGCACAGATCTGGGGAAGGGTACCAAAACATTTCTGCAGTATTGAAGATCCCCAAGAACACAGTGGCCTCCCTCAATCTTGAATGGAAGAAGATTGGAACCACCAAGACCCTTCCTAGAGCTGGCCACCCGGCCAAACTGAGCAATCGGGGGAGAAGGGCCTTGGTCAAAGAGGTTACCAAGAACCTGATGGTCACTCTGACAGAGCTCCAGAGTTCCTCTGTGTAGATGGGAGAACCTTTGTCGTATCGCGTCGAATGCTGGTGATTATTGCTGTCAAACAAAGAGTCCGCTTAGGCTGCACTTTGATTAGAAGTTTTATTCATATCACAAGTTTTCAGCATAAGTTTACAGACCCGCAGTGTCTGGAGAAGCAGTGTCCCAAAATAATCAGAATGCTTCTAACCCCCTCTTTGTCTAGCCCATACTTATAAACAATGCCAAAATATGGGTTGCTCCCTCTGCTGTCCAATCACCTGTCTCCCCTGGGGCGTCACCCTACAAGTGGCTACTTTTGAACTAAAGTAAACATCCCTTCTTTGTCCCACTAGAAACATTAACAACGTCATAATCTTCATATACGACATTCCCCCCTTCGAGACTAAACAGTCTCGAAAACAAACAGAATAGGATTATGACAAGTAACAATTCATCTTATTGAGTATCTTTAACATTAAACCAAAAACATTTTCCTCTAGAGTGTAAATACCTTTCTATGAAATATGAATAAATGTTTATGGAGTGTGAATACATTACTATTGAAATATGAACAAATCTTTATGGAGTGTGAATACATTACTATTGAAATATGAACAAATCTTTATGGAGTGTGAGAGCGAAAAACTGTCTGGCAGCCATCTTTCCAGATATCCATCCATCAATCAAGACAGTAAAATTCTCTCACGGTCCCTCTGCCCCAGGCAACCACCTAGGTACTCCCGATGAATCCATAAATCTTTATAAATGCATTTGAAACTATGATGCAATTAAATACACATGAAAGCCCCTGCAAACAAAATACTATCCCAAAAAAATGTCCACTCTAAGGCTGGTCAACCCATCGGACCCTACAGTGGACTTCTATCCCTGCCTAGACTCCCTGTCCCTAAGCATTCACGAAATAAACAAAAACATCTAAGATCCCCACATGTATCCAATAACATCAAATATCATTCTACAAAAATTAATACCTAAGAATATGACACAAATTATGTATTACACATGCAAATATGTCTATATTTCATTGCAGACACTGAAATGTAGTCCACTACACTTCATCTCCCCCGTAGTGTCGACTTCCAATGCATCGTTGATTGATGGAATGGGAATCTTTCCACACCTTCCTTGTTCCATCTCCTCCAGTCATTGTCCTTTCATATTGTCCTTGTTTGAGTATTTCAATCTTTACATTTTCCCCCAAACGCTTCTGGAAGAAAAGAAAAGACCAAACAGTATCTTTTGCAAAACAAACACTTTCAAATTAAACATCAAGATCAACTAAGAATATAAAAATGATATATAAATGATGTATGAATCACATTATCCTATTCCCCCCTTTGATTCATAAAATCATACTAAAAATCACACTAATATTGAATTTTTTTTGGAAAAATGATCAAATAATCAAAAAGGATATTTATCCATTAATACTCCATCCAGACCCCCTTGTCCATCTTCATCCAGATCAGGAACAGTCAACAACGGCATCTGAGTGTTGTCTCCAGGCATCACAACTCCAACCCATCTTAATATCATAGCTTTCGCAAAGGTCAGTAACAAAGTACAAAAGCAAAACATCACACACAACGCTATCAGAGCTGCAACTAAAATCTGAACCATCACTGCTCCTACTGGGCCTAACTGATCTTGCAACCAAGATTTCGCTGACCATCCAGCTCCTTCAGATTTACCAAACGCATCCCTTATATTCTTCAACGCATCTATAACACTCGTGATATTATCGGAACTATCTGGGATCAAAGTATAACAATCATCCCCCGTCAGATTCATAGCCAAACATAAGCCCCCTTGTTTTGCTAAAATATAGTCAAGAGCCATGTCATGTTTCAACAGCGTCAGTCTGAAGCCTCATATGGAAGCTTCAACGTTGACATGTAACAACATCCTGTCCATCCATAGGGTAAGAATATATATGCTTTATCACCACAAACCCACCAAATATCTCTAAAATTCCCAATAGTCACATTGCCAGGCAAAAGCTGATCTTTCACCATCAAAGTCCTGCTCTTCTTACTAACTGGTACATAAAAAGTTACATTATATTTGTCCTCTCTAACCTTATGTTCATGCTTATCCAAAGTCATCATATAATCATCACAATCTGATATTCCCATGAACATACCCTTTCCATCATATGTTTTATTAGAACAAAAACAACTTTTAGCCCTCACTGCTTTCACCTCCAATGCTTCAGGGTTCGCTGTTACCTGATTTTTCTTACCATCTAACAAATTCACATAGGGTAATTCATTTAACCAAGAACATCTAAACCCAGGCCTAAACAAATGTTTTGACGATGACATTACTTTATCTGTTAATGATTGTTGCTCATACAACAGCCATGACAAAGCATAAGATTGACACATACTCGATAGAGGTTGAGCGACCGTCTCTAAAATGGAACCCCACGTCTCTGGTGCTGGAATTCTCAACAGACATGGACCCTCAAGATTCCTCACTGATCTTACAGAATGAGTTAACTGCTGGAACCAAAGATTTCTACCTGCCCATTCATCTATAATCTTCAAAACAGAAGAATCAAATCCATATGCTTTCCATTTAGTTTCTCTTTTCCCTAATGAGCGGTATTGATCAGATGTATCTTCTGATGTTATGTTGAAATTAAAGAACTCATCCTGTACTTCCATGATATTATGTTGCCCTATTTCAAATGAATCTATATTGTTCTCTATCACTATCTCCTGAGTCACTCTTGCTACATCATTTAATTTCAGAAAAGTTGTTGTCGGTGTCGGTGTCATACTTCCTACATTTGTTATTGCCGTTGTACCATTAATTCCTTCCAAAGTTACCATTAAAGTAGTTGATTTAGTTGATGAATTAACACCCTTAATTACTTCTAGTGGGAAAGTTACCGATATCCTCTGTGTATTATTTACTGTTGGGGTGGCTACTGTAATATACTTATCCTGAACTCTTTTGGTGACTGTGGAAACTTCAACAGACTTCAAATATTCCATTATAAGCGTCACTTTACGAATTACATAGCCTTTTAACCAATAATTCTTAACCGGAACAAATTTTAATGCTTGCACTAGATAAGTACACATATATTCTCCCTGATCTTTCTCTGTAACATTACGCAAAAGAAGTGAACAATCAGTCATAACCCTCTTCCCCTTTATATTGTTGTACAACATATACTTCCTTTGACTAGGGGGCACCGCTTCTACATCTGGTCCTGATAACAATACTTCTTCTCCATAATTATCTCTCCATGTGGGAGGAACGTCACCACCCCCACTCCATCTCTCACAGCTACAAGGAAGATGAGCTGTCTCACCCCTCCTAACCTTAATAACAGTCTTT
Source organism: Coregonus clupeaformis (assembly GCF_020615455.1). NCBI lineage: Eukaryota > Metazoa > Chordata > Actinopteri > Salmoniformes > Salmonidae > Coregonus > Coregonus clupeaformis. The sequence goes on from NC_059224.1 coordinate 40,795,982, forward strand.
TCTTCTAAAATTGGTGCTGGAGCTATTGGTTCTTTTGTAATCAAATGCGATATATTTATGGCTTTAATAACTACCAATGTTGAAAGAGTTAAATTGCTTCCCACTGTTGTTATAACAGACTGAAGTGTTGATGTCATTGTTGTTACTTCATCCCTAGTTTTCGTAACGTTTTGGTCTGACTTTTCTCCTAACTGGTCTAGGCCTACTTTGTCTAACTGAATCACTAGCTTCTCCTGTAACAGAGTTGCCCTTGGTGGTCTCTGCTGCTTCACATTCCACTGAAATATTCCCTGTTGCTTCTGGGACGTATTGAAAATCAATTTCCCAAAATCCCCTTTCCTTTCCATCCCTTGCATAGTCATCTCTGGCATCATCAGAAGTGTAAACATTATCAACGTTATCCCCAACATTGACAATCTCTCCCTCTTCCTGTTCTCCCCTATCTCCATCCTCTCTCTCTGCGCGTGGCACTTCTTCTGTAGGTGCTTTAACACAATGTGACAAATGATACCACGTAGGAGACCCCTTAACCTGGACAGCTGTTCCAGTACTACGAACCACTTCAAATGGTCCTTCACGACGTTCGTTATACCATTTCCTTCTGAATACCTTTACGAATACTTTGTCCCCCGGTTGTACTGTATTCCTCTTATCCTCCTCAAGCTCCTCCTGCACCTCTTCTTGTCTTTGCCTGTCAGAAACATATGTGGACAACTTTTTATGAAAATTGGCCATATATGTAACGTACGCTCTCATTTCATCTTCCAACAGAGCCAAGCTTGGACCCTTTACGCTTGTTCGCAAACAAGGCGTAGGCATCCTTCTTCCTGTTACCAACTCATGGGGTGTCATACGTAGATCACGTAACTCACTTGAGCGACACACCATTAGTGCTAAAGGAAGCGCCGCTATCCAGTTTAGACCTGTATGTTGACAAATCTTCACAATGCGATTTTTCAAGACACCGTTCATTCTTTCACACATCCCTTGACTTTGTGGGTGATAAACTGCTCCAAGACGTTGCTTGATTCCCAATTTTTGCAACATCAATTTAACTGATTTATCCACGAATTCCCTTCCATTGTCTGAGGATATTCGATCGGGTAATCCCCACCTGCTTATGACTTCTTTACACAAGAACTTGGCAACCGACTGAGCATCCTTACGCTTGGTTGGACAAGCTTCCGTCCATCGTGAAAATCTATCTACAACCACCAACATGTATCTTTTCCCATCAACTGGTTTTATCATATCAACAAAGTCAATAACCAACTCACGCATAGGACCCCTTGGTGTTGGAATGTAACCCGGATGAACAGTTATCCCTCTTCGAACATTATTTTTAAGACAGATAGTGCACCTTCCTATCATATAATCAATTTGTTCAAACAAATATGGAGCCCAAAAACCATATTCCTTTGTGATCTTTCTGTTAACCTCCCCCCTCGCAACATGAGCTAACCCATGTGCTTCCTGAATCATCAGACCTAAGAGGTCTAGAGGCGCTACTATCAACCCCTCATGGTTTCTCCACAGACCAGTAGCATCTTTGACCGCTCCTCGGTCTAGCCATAGCTGTTTGTCGATCATAGAAGCAGCTTCTTGCATCAAAATTACATCCTGAAGCGTAATTTTGTCTTCCAAGTCCACTCCATGAGTGACCAGAAAAACTTTTCCCAATTTATCCGCTCCTGCGACGGCTTTTGCAGCTTCATCAGCAGCTTTGTTCCCTTGTGTCACTCTTGACATATCTGTTTTGTGAGCTGCACACTTAGCTATCGCTATCTCTTTAGGCTTCATCATAGCATGCAACAGTTTCATTATTTGCGCATGATGTTGTATCGGAGAACCATCCGTTTTCTTAAACCCTCGACCTTTCCATACTGCCCCAAACAAATGACATACACTATGTGCATATGCTGAATCAGTGTATATCGTTACTCGCTTTCCTTCTGCTAACAAACATGCTTCTGTTAGCCCCACAAGTTCAGCAAGTTGTGCAGACGCAGGCTGTGGTATTACTTCAGCCTTTTCCACAACAAATCCCGTTCCTCTGCCTCTAACTACTGCATAACCAGCACATAATTTATCTCCCACCCGATAACGAGACCCATCAGTCCAATACTCCAGGTCTGCCTCACGTAATGGAAAGGCTTGTAAATCTGATCTAAGCCTCGAATATCTCTCTGCTTCTTGGACACAATCATGTGGCTCACCATCCTCTGAAGTTGGTAAACTCTTGGCTGGATTTACTGTATCACACCTCACTAGGGTGACATCTTCCTGCTCTAAGAGCCTATGATAGTCTCTGAGCCTAGGCATAGTCAATGTATATTTCCCATAGTTCAGAAGATTTCTGAGACTATGATGGGTAAGAATTGTTACTGGGTAGCCCATCGTGACCGATGATGCTTTGTCATACATTTAATATACTCCCACCATTGCTCTGTAGCACAGTGGTAACCCTAGTTCTACCTCTGAATAAGCAGTAGAGTAGTAGGAAATAGGCTGAGGATTCGTCCCCGTGCCTGTCGGTTGACAAAGAACCGCACACGCATATCTACCTCCAGTAGAAGTAGACACATATAGCAAAAAGTTATTTGAGTAATCTGGTAGTGTAAGTGCAGGTGCCTCCTGCAACCTCTGTTTGATCGTTTCAAATGCCACATGGCCTTCCTGTGTCCAGGAAAGATTGCTATGGAGTTGACCACTCTCAGTACCCCTAACCATAGCTCTCAAAGGTGCCATCAAACTAGTATAACTCTCTACCCAAGCTGAGGAAAAACCAGCAATACCCAGAAATGTCATCATCTCTCTGACCGTTCTAGGCTTCGGAGCCTTACGAATAGTTTCCACTTGCCTGTCCGAAATGTTTCTGTGGCCATGCGTTATGTTTTGACCTAAATACACAACTTTCTCCTGGCAATATTTTAGCTTTTTCTGTGAAACCTTATGCCCCTTTTCTGCCAATACCTGTAGCAATTTAATTGAGTCTCTATGACATGTTTCCTTATTTTGTGAGCAAACCATTATATCATCTACGTACTGAATGACAGTGCTCTGCAATATCTGATCTATCCCTACAAATTCATCCTTCAGTACTTTATTGAAGATATGAGGAGAATGCCGGTACCCCTGTGGCATTCTACTGTACTCATAGAATTGACCCTTATATGTGAACCCAAATAAATTCTGGCTCTCTACACTAAGTGGAACACTAAAAAATGCTCCACATAAGTCTAACACTGTAAAATGTGTCGCATCAGGAGGAACTTGGGCTAACAAGGTATGAGGGTCTGGCACTTCTGCTGGAAAGTCAGTCACTACCTCATTTACTGCTCTCAAATCATGAACCACACGATAAGTTCCATCTGGTTTTTCCACAGGCCACAAAGGTGTGTTACTCAGAGGGTTTTTTGTTATCCTTAAAACACCTGCTTTCGAAAGTCCTTCAATTTGTGGTTCAATCCCTTGGATTGCTTCATCGTTCAATGGATACTGATTTTTCCATGGAGGTCTGGCTCCTGGTCGAAGTTCAACTTTCACAGGTTGGGCTGATTTCACAAGTCCAATATCGGTACTGTGTTGAGACCACAACCCTTCTGGAACTTGTTGCAACATCTCCTCTTTCATAGAGTCTGAATCCATCTTCATATTGCAAATAGATTCATGTGTCATTCCTACAGCCTGTGGCTCTCCTTGTCCTTGAGCCGAAATCATTATTTTAAGAAATCGTTGATCTTCACTTCTCCAGATCGCCAAATTCTCTTTCATTGGTCTGAAAATAAGTTTCCCTGCTTCTGTCATCATTTCTCCTATTTGCTTCTGCTCATAGCCTTCCGACACCAACAAGGTAACATGTGGCACACTCTTCTCAATCTCAAATTCTTTATTCAGATAGTCGTCTGTGTTTATCTTCATAGCTGCTCCTTGTGGTCCTAAAATAATGCAACTTGAGCTAAGTTGAACATTCTTCGGTTGATGACTCAACCATTCCTCTGAGTGTGGTTGGGCAGCCTTCTTGAAATACTTGAGCGTACAATGAAATGGATATTCTGGAAGCCTCGCATCCGGCATATTTGCAACAATAAATCTCTCCCATATCTTAGCCTGCTTCATAAAATATTCACTGAGATTTCCAATCCAGAATACTGACGACGAATCCATCTCTGTCCTCATCAACAATTGGTAAACCTTTTCCTTTGGCATTTCTACCAGACAGCCGTCTGGTGTACATCTTATTGTACAGTTCAACTTACACAATGCATCTCTTCCCAATAATGCAACAGGTGTATGTTCTGATACCAGTATGGGTATTGTAATTTTCTGATCTTTATAGCAGAGCTCAATTGGTTCCGTAAGAGGAATCAGCTGTTTTACTCCCTCAAATCCGATTGTCCTAATGAGTTGATTGGACATAGGGAGATGTGTAGCATCTTCAGGCCGAACACAGGTGAACGCAGCTCCGCTATCCGCCATCACTTCCAATGGTCGGTTGTTTATTTTCACCTCAATTATTGGATCTTTTTCCGGTCTGTGATGTCACGAGAGGCTGTGTCCTGGAGGGACGTTACATCCCCCTGAGGTGGCTGCAAACCCAGACAGCTATGGCTCCATCTGCTGGTATGGTCGGGAACTCCACCCCTCTATGGCCAATCTTCCCACGCAGCTGAAACAAATGAGGAGCTGATGAGCTGAAGGTTTGGGGAGTGAAGAGACACAGTCTCCAACCTGGGCTCTGGGGAAGACAAGAGTGCTGCACGTCCACTTCCATGAGGAATATAAGGATTTGGAGATACTTACCTTTGGGAAATACTCACCTTTGGATATATGCACCTGTGGAAATACGTGAGAGACATTTGGAAGGACTTTTTGCTGGGTTGGCCACTAGCTGCAACGTGGACTACAGTAAGGCTGGGGAAAAGTTATCTGAGCGAGTGAGAATTATGATTTTGGATGTGGAAGAGACATCCCTGAACTGTTAACCCTTAAAGAGCCACAAGAGAACAGAATTTTGTTATATTTTCGTTAATTTCCCAAGACCTATAATAAAATCCTTGTTTTGTTTGAACCTTGTCTCCTTGCACTACTTGAGCAATCCCGCTGAAAGCTGTGTAGCCTCTCGTGACGTCACAGATGGTGGAGAATGGGGGCACGCTCAAGCGTTAATAGTGCATGTCAGAGGAGGATACCGAAGGTTTGATCACCCAGTTTTCCAAGTTGGCCGTAGGCTCCCCGCCGACTGAAATGGAGGACATATTGAAAGCCCTTGTTGCTGGCCAGCAAGCCCAGATGCAAGCAAACGTGGCTCTCTTGGAGGAGCAAAAGAAAGCCAACCTTCTGAAGGCAGAGGAATTGCAGTTGCAGAGACAGAGGGTTGTCCAAAATACCCGCCCAATAAAGGCAAGTGACTTTATATCTAAGATGGGAGCTACCGATGACATTGAGGCATACCTGCATGCATTTGAGGCCACGGCCACTAGGGAAGCCTGGCCCAAGCAACAGTGGGTTGGTCTGTTAGCCCCCCTTTCTAACCGGGGAATCGCTGAATGCTGTCCGGGACCTGGGCCCTGACCAGGTTACTGACTATGATGCCCTGAAGTCTGAGATCCTCAGCAGATATGGACTCACAAAGTTTGGTATGGCCCAGCGCTTTCACAGCTGGACCTTCCAACCAGACCAACCTCCTCGGGCGCAGATGCATGAACTTGTCCGAATCGCAAGGAAATGGCTGGATCCGCAGAGGAATACAGCAGCGGCGGTGGTGGAGGCCGTTGTGGTGGATCGTTACCTACGCGCCCTGCCTTATGAGGCAAAACGGTTCATCAGTCAACAGGCCTTGACCACGGCTGATCTGACCGTGGAAGCTGTGGAAAAGTACCAGGCCACAGCGGAGATGCTGAATGCTTCCCGAAAAGACCCCAGGAGTGCGGCCCCACCACAAATGGGAAGAACCCGTCCAAAGGACCCCCAAGGTCTCGAACCCAGCCACGTCAGGACTTATCCCGGCTCCAGGGGGAGCCAGAAACCAGGCGGGTCCAAGAAGAGTACACCAGGAGGGGGGAAACTCGACAGTGTTACCGGTGTGGGGAGATGGGACATATCTCCTGGCAGTGTGGGAAACCAGCCGATGAACCTATGCCCACTGCGGAGTCCTCCAGCTCAGCACCCACACACCGTTTTGCCTCGCTCTTGGGAGTCGTAGATGGCGGCCCAGATCGACCCCCCCCACCTGCCCGGTAACTGTGAATCACCATGATGTGGAGGCCTTACTGGATTCTGGTAGCCGGGCCACCCTGGTGCGTAAGGATTTGGTGGGTCCAACGTGTCTGACCCCCGGGGAAAGTCCTCCCAGTTTCCTGTGTCCATGGGGACACCAGAGAATACCCCATTACTGAATTTACAATGACCAGCACACGGGGAACCATACACACGACGGCGGGGGTGGTTGATTCCCTCCCCGTCCCTGTCCTAATTGGACGAGACTGCCCAGCCTTTTACCCACTCTGGAGAGAGTCTCAGGAGAGGATAACCCGAGTACCTCGGAAACGGAGAGGCAAGACTCATCCTGGGAAGGCTCCGGTGCAATCCTCCGAATTACTCACTCCCGCCCGGGCTCTGATAGGGATGGCAGGTGCCCAGACCGACACAGAGACGGAGCTACAGAATCTGGACAAAGAACTGTCTGGTCTGAAGGGGACCGCTGAGAGGTATCGTTTGTTAAAGCAACAGTTAGACATGAAGACAGAAGAGTTAGATATCCTCCAGGCTAAACTCCAACAGAGCTCCTTCCATAAGCAACAGGAGGAGCTGGAGAGGCTGCGCAGGACCATCGAGGAGTGTGAGGAGACCCTGCGCAGTAGTAAGGAGGTCCCGAAGAAGGCAGAGGAGAAGTACAAGGTGTTGGAGAACAAGATGAAGAATGCGGAGGCAGAGAGAGAGAAGGAACTGAAAGCTGCTCAACAGAAGCTAAACTCTGCTAAAACCAAGGCTGATGCGTTCAGTAAGAAACTCAAGGAGAGACAACAGGAGGCTGAGTCCCTGGTCCTAGAGGTGGAGGAGTTGAAGAGAGAGCAGGCTGGCAAGCACCACGGCAATGCGGACGCCCTCTCCCGGCGTGATGCCTTCTTCGCTGCCTTTACCCCGACGAGGACGTCGGTCCCGAGGAGGGGGATGTGTGATGTCACGAGAGGCTGTGTCCTGGAGGGACGTTACATCCCCCTGAGGTGGCTGCAAACCCAGACAGCTATGGCTCCATCTGCTGGTATGGTCGGGAACTCCACCCCTCTATGGCCAATCTTCCCACGCAGCTGAAACAAATGAGGAGCTGATGAGCTGAAGGTTTGGGGAGTGAAGAGACACAGTCTCCAACCTGGGCTCTGGGGAAGACAAGAGTGCTGCACGTCCACTTCCATGAGGAATATAAGGATTTGGAGATACTTACCTTTGGGAAATACTCACCTTTGGATATATGCACCTGTGGAAATACGTGAGAGACATTTGGAAGGACTTTTTTGCTGGGTTGGCCACTAGCTGCAACGTGGACTACAGTAAGGCTGGGGAAAAGTTATCTGAGCGAGTGAGAATTATGATTTTGGATGTGGAAGAGACATCCCTGAACTGTTAACCCTTAAAGAGCCACAAGAGAACAGAATTTTGTTATATTTTCGTTAATTTCCCAAGACCTATAATAAAATCCTTGTTTTGTTTGAACCTTGTCTCCTTGCACTACTTGAGCAATCCCGCTGAAAGCTGTGTAGCCTCTCGTGACGTCACAGGTCCTGATGCTACCAGCTGACACCCCCCTTTCGGATCATCTAGGCATCTCTAGAATCCTTGCTCCGGACCCCTGTAGGGGTTCACCGGTCCTCCAGATGATCTTGACTGGCCCCTGTATCTTCCTCTGAAATTCCCTCTGATGTTTCCTCCTGACTTATTGCAGTCCCGGACATAGTGACCACCCTGTCCACAATTATAACACACATCTTGAGATTGCTGGAAGTGTGGCTGAAACCTTCCTCTTCCTTCGAAGCCTTCTCGTCCTCTTCCTCTCCAATTCTGTGTCTGTCCAGAAATTGGCTGTGGATATGAACCAACTGGTACCGCCATTGGTGGCTGGTATAATTGCAGTTGGAACTGTTCTGGTTGAAGCTGTGGCAGTGATTGTTGATTTGGTGCACACTGATTCTGCATAACCAAAGCTTGTTTCTTCTCCTTTTTATTCTCCCCCAGTTGTAGTTGATTGAGTTTTCTGAGAGTTTCTTCGTCCTGTTCTTTCTGATTGTGTTCCTTTTTCCTGTACAGATCCACTTGATGGGCTATATGACCGGTATAGACGCCTTTTGTCATGCTTCCAAGTCCAACCACCTCTGCCAGTTTGCTCCTTACTGGTGAGGGCAGTCCCATTTGCAGTTTAGCTCTCAAAATGGACTGCTCAATTTGACTCACATCTGGATCATTTCCAGTAATATTTCTCCACACTTGATGAACTCTTGACACATAGGCTCTCGGATTTTCTTGTTGTCCTAGTGGGTCAATCAGAATATTATCAGGATGCACATTTGTTGGAAATGTAACTTTCAATGCTCTCCACAGACGATTCCTACTTGCAGCCAACAATTCAGGATCGTTCACTGCAGTCCCTACATATCTAATAAGTCCAGCTCTCTGAAAGACTTCTTCCATATCTGGAATCCCAATGAGATTAGCCAAAAGTCTCTTAACGTCTCCTATGGCTGACTGTGTTCCCACCGTAATTTCTTCCAATTTCGAAATCCAAGGATAGGCCCCATCTTGAAGAATAGGCAGCTTCTCAAGTATATTTGACATATCGGTACTTTGCAACGGCTTATATTCTAAGTTTTGACCCCGAATGATAACTGGTGCCATTTTACTCGTGGCCTCTTTCCTTGGCCTCAATGCATATTTTCCCTCAACTTCTTTGGATTCTTTTTTCCGCAGTTTCTCCTTCTGTATCTTCAGCGTTTTGAGTTGTTCCTCCAGCTCTCTTACCTCTCCTAAAGTCCTTGCGTTATCCAGGTCTGATAAGCATCGGTCTATATCTCCTTCTATTTCTTCTATGCCAGTCCTTGTAGGATAAACTCCTTTTGAATACACAGCACCTTTAGTCTCCTCTTTATCGCTGTCTTCATCTTCGCTTTCATCAGAACTAGAATATCTTGTATCCTTCTTCTTCAAACCTTCCTCACCCCTTCTCTCCGTTCTGGCCAACTTCCGTTTGATCACAGGATCATATCCACCCATGATCTCCTCTGAATCACTCTGATCATCATCGTCCTCATCCAGTTTCATCCTACTTATCCTCATTCCACCCTTAGTTTCCAGACATCTCGTTTTCTTTTTACTTTTGGAGCTTGGATGCATTTTTATGGTCGTTTCTGCTTGTCCTCTCTCTATTATTCGTTCATCTTCATCTCTGATGCAATAATCACCCTGCTGGAGGATCACTGGAAGCTGAGGATAAACATCCCTAAGCTCTACTTCCTTCTCGTAAGGTGGGGGTCTTTTCGCTGAATCCGTATGTGAGAAAGGTATACTGACTTCTGCCCTTAGTTTTTCTGTCGCCTTCTCTTCCTTTAGCATTTTCTCTATACCTTTGTTTCTCTTATCGTTGGTATCTTTCATCAGTTTTTGTCCTTCATCTTCAAACAGCTTAAGAACACCCAGCTCCCTTTGTCTCTTTTCTTTACGTCGTTCCTTTTGTTTTCCCTTCTTTTGATCTGCCTTGTAAATTGACAGAAGCACTTTCATGATGTTGATGACGTCAGGGTTAAGAGTCCCTTCCACTGGCCATGGTTGTTCAATGTCAGGCCAACGTTTGTTCCATTTGCCGGATAACCTCGCAATACCCTTAACTAAAGGATTACTATTCTCAACTATATCAACCGGTGTAATGACTTTCATAGCCTTGCTGTACCTTTCTCCCCATTGTAACTACTCCTTTATATTCCTTTATTGTGAATTATTTTATTTTAGACTATATAGCCTATGGCTTCCCCCCTTTAATTATTAATAGAAACTAAACAACCCAAAAAAAATATATATATTTTTTTTCTTTATTTTTTTTAAATCAATCAATAAAAATATGAATATGAAAAAATTCAATTCAAAATTTTATTCAAAAAATATTTATAATTAAAATAAAAAATCAATTAAAAAATCTATTAAAAATTATGAATAATTAAAACCAATTTTTTATTTCTATATTCTATCTTACCAATTTATCAATTAGTGGCTATCTTACCACAACCCATCCGGACAGTAAATACAAGTAGTCAACTTCACAGCAATCCCAAACACCAAAGACTTCCAATCCTACAACCCTACAATACTCATAAATTTCATTGTTTAATATGCACCCAAGTATCTTAATTTCACAGAATAATGTCAGTACTTGATTTCCAACCGAAGCCCTAATCAAGCCAAGTGATGCACAGAGACTCCAAAATGCACATTTTATTCAAATGATCAGTCTGTTGCCAAGCGTCTGCGAAATTGTCATAACATCAAATATCCTGTAGGGGAAGATTATGTAAACCAAACTAGCCTGATATCTGATTCGATCCTCTGCCTCGTCACACCTTGTCATGTGACGTACACGCCAGCCCCTCCTCTCTCTCTCCTCTGAATCACTTCTCTCGTCCTATCGCCTCTCATATGACAAGGGAACAAAACGGGACAGACAAGCATTTAAAGTTTATACACTTAACTAAGTTATCCACATTCAATATTCCCCCACTCACATTTGCTCTAAGACTTAACTCAAGACTAAATAGCTCAATAACATTTTTTTTATTTTAATCGTTATTTTATTTAATTTATTATAATCCGTCAACATATATCTAACTTATAAATTCACTACATCTCAACAAATAGTTTCATTTTCAAACAACAGCCGCTTTAACCACTAGAAGATTCGTGTCCAAATCTCTCTTTGTCTGTGGCTATTTCTCTGTCTCCCCCTGCAGCCCAGCCCAACAGAAATATGACACTTTACCCACAATCCCCCTTTTTGTAGTTTTAGTAAACAACGTGTTGTAGTTTAGTACCGTAAACCAACGTGTCATAATCTCGTGCCATAAACTCCCACGTTTTGTAGTGTAGTGTCGCAACATTAAACGCATGCGCAAATACATTTAACGATACGATTCCCAGACAATAGAACGCTAGCATTCCGCTACAGCTTCACTATTTTACTCCTTATAATCAAACAATAACACTTAACAGAGCTCACATTTGCGTAGAACTCTGAATTCTACACACACAAACAAATTTAAGAGGCTTTATTCCATCGCAATGGCCCTCTAAGGACACCCGTTAGCATGTAGCACGCAACACAATCAGCATTTAGCATTAGCATTTAGCATTAGCCTTTATGTACAATGTGGCATGAAACACAACCAGCATTTAGCATTAACATTAGCCTTAGCCTTTAGCTAAGCTGTGGCTTGCAACACGCAACAGGTACCCTGCACTGCCCTTTCTTTGTCTTATGCTCTACCGTTTGTGATACCGTGAGTTCAATGACCATCTACTGAGAGATTACCCCAAGCGGACACCCCGTCGGATGAAAGCTGAGCAATAATCACAATCAAATAAATTCCATCAACCCGAGTTTTTCTTTAAAACACACCTAATACACATCTAATCGCGCAAGAGGATTTTCGGCCCATCCTGGATCGCCCACTCCGGGGTCTTTACACGGTACAGTGCCCTAATGGATACGTATATCTGCCTTGTATTATATCTGCCAATATCTGCCTTAATATCTGCCTTCAATTGCTGTACAATTTTAGAATAATTATGACAGACCCTTAGTCGACAGCAATAAGACCACATCAGCCCAAACCCAAGTAATTTACACAGTACATACTATCCAATTCCCCCCAATGAGCCAGCGAACTAACTAATACCCAAATTGTGTGAGAAATCTCACCTTAGCCGGCTTGAGCGGTAGTCAACTCGCGACTCAGGAAGGGAACCAAGAACGATGCAGTCAGTATCCCGGACGAGCCCCCATTTTGTCGTATCGCGTCGAATGCTGGTGATTATTGCTGTCAAACAAAGAGTCCGCTTAGGCTGCACTTTGATTAGAAGTTTTATTCATATCACAAGTTTTCAGCATAAGTTTACAGACCCGCAGTGTCTGGAGAAGCAGTGTCCCAAAATAATCTGAATGCTTCTAACCCCCTCTTTGTCTAGCCCATACTTATAAACAATGCCAAAATATGGGTTGCTCCCTCTGCTGTCCAATCACCTGTCTCCCCTGGGGCGTCACCCTACAAGTGGCTACTTTTGAACTAAAGTAAACATCCCTTCTTTGTCCCACTAGAAACATTAACAACGTCATAATCTTCATATACGACACCTTCCAGAAGGACAACCATCTCTGCAGCACTCCACCAATTAGGCCTTTCTGGTAGAATGGCCAGACTGAAGCCACTCCCCAGTAAAAGGTACATGACAGCCCATATGGAGTTTGCCAAAAGGCACCTAAAGGACTCTCAGACCATGAGAAACAAGATTCTCTGGTCTGATGAAACCAAGATTGAACTCTTTGGCCTGAATGCCAAGCGTCACGTTTGGAGGAAACCTGGCATCAATGATGGCATTTTTTTCCTAATGAGACCAGTGTCTGAATTAATTTGTTGTGGCAGAGAGGAGGAAGTATAACCCTTCAGGGATTTGACAGTTTCCCAGAATTTAGCCGGATTCCCATTACAATCCAACATAATAATAGCCTTTATGATTTGTCTTACACAATGAGCATGGTCACACGCACACATTAATGTGATTATTGTGGATAGTCAGGTTAATATAACAGTTTGTTTAAAACGTTTACCTGCTTTGCAAGAAGAAGGATTTCACAAATAATCCTGTTTACATGGACACATCTTAAATCAGGCCACTGATGGGACTTTTGATAAATGTAGAAAATCAACTATTTATAAGATGCATACTTTCAGTTTTTCCGAACTCACTTCACTAGCGCATAAGAGGGAGGCACACAGTCAAGCACACAGTCAAGTCAATGAGGGAGTGGCTTCGAAACAAGTCTCTGAATATCCTTCAGTTGCCCAGTCTGAATACTTATGTAGATGTGATATTTTATGTTTTTATTTTATTTTTTATGCAAAAAAAAACTGTTTTTGCTTTGTCATTATGGGGTATTGTGTGTAGATTGATGAGATCATTATTTTTTTTAAAATCCATTTTAGAATAAGGCTGTAACGTAACAAAATGTGGAAAAAGTCAAGGGGTCTGAATACTTTCCAAATGCACTGTATACAGACAATAAATATAGATAGAGAAAGTGCAGTTCATGAGCGATCAATGATTACACTATAGACATAATACACAACAGAACACTGTCTACTACAATGTTAGCTGTAGGCCAGCTCATTGGTCCTACTTGTGGTTTTAAACATTCAGGAGCCTTACTGCCGCTGGGACAAAGGATCGTTTGGCCCTATTTCTTTTGTGCCCTGGTACCCTGTAATGTCGCCCAGAGGGGAGTAGCTCAAACTCTTGGTAAAAAGGATGGAGAAATGGCGCTGGAGAAGATGGCTGCCGTTTTACAGCCCTCTAACCAATTGTACTATTATGTGTGTTTTTTCGCGTTATTTGTAATTTATTCTGTACATAATGTTTCTGCCACCGTCTCTTATGACCAAAAATAGCTTCTGGCTATCAGGACAGCGATTACTCACCTTGTATTGGACAAATAATTTTTCTTCAACGAGTCGGACGTGAAGGATATCCTACAGACACCCGACAAGGCCCAAATTCCCGTCATTCGCATGAGAAAGAGACGGAGATATCATGGATTTAGGTCGGGGTGCCTTGTAAGGATCCGACGGCGAGCGAGTAATCTCCCTCTTCCATCAATGTCATGAACCCTGCGTCCTGAGTCTGTTCCTGCCTGTGTTGCCGTTTTTCTGCTCGATATCTCCTGTTTCCCGAAGGTTCCTGAACGCACCCTGTCCAGTTGCCGGGCGACGTTGCTAGGCGGGTGATCTCTCGATTACCCGCACCTGCTTCTCATCAGCCTCGGCACACCTGGTCCTGATCATCACCCCTTCTTAAGCTCTGACCTGACATCCATTCCCTGCCGGATCGTTAGCCATTAACATCATTCTCCCGGAACCTTCAACCAACCCCTGCCGTGCCATCATTTCATCTGCCACTTCACCTCCACCTACTCATCCCCGCCACCCGCTCCGGCTCCTGGATTATTCTGCATCCTTTTGAATCTGTAAATAAACACTCACCTTCGTTCAACTCACCTTGTCCTGGTCTGCTTCTGGGTTCGGTCTTAGAGAACCGTGACAATCAATCCTATTAGCCAATGTTCAATCATTTGAAAATAAATTGGACGACCGAAGATTAAGGTTATCCTACCAACGGAACATTAAAAACTGTAATATCTTATGTTTCACCGAGTCGTGGCTAAACGACGACATGGATAACATACAGCTGGTGGGATAGAATGGCTGACTCCGGTAAGACAAGGGGTGGCAGTCTGTGTATATTTGTAAACAACAGCTGGTGCATAAAATCTCATGATAAGCTGTAAACAACACTATGTACCAAGAGAGTTTTCATCTATATTTTTCATAGCTGTCTATTTACCACCACAAACCGATGCTGGCACTAAGATTGCACTCAATGAGCTGTATAAGGCCATAAGTAAACAGGATAACGCTCATCCAGAGGCAGCACTCCTAGTGGCCGGGGACTTTAATGCAGGGAAACTGAAATCCATTCTACCTAATTTCTACCAGCATGTTAAATGTGCAAACAGAGGGAAAAAAACCCTAGACCACCTTTACTCCACACACAGAGTGTCATGCCCTGGCTCTGGGGACTCTTAAATGTTGAGCCAGGGTGTGGATTTTTCTATGTTTAGTTTTCTATGTTTTTTGTTCTAGATCGTTTAGATCTATGTTGGCCAGGGTGGTTCCCAATCAGAGGCAGCTGTAGCTCGTTGTCTCTGATTGGGGCCAAACTTAGGCAGCCCGTTTGGCACTAGTTAGTTTGTAGGATCTTGTTCCGTAAAGGTTTGTGTTGTTGTAACCTCAGGACTTCACGTATCGTTCGTTTTGTTGTTTTGTTCGTGTGTTGTGTAGTAAATAAAATGTACGCTTATCACGCTGCGCCCTGATCCCCGCACAAGGCCAGTGGTGTGTGTTCCCAGTACGGTCCGGCCCGTTCCTGCTCCCCGCACTAAGTTAGTGGTGCGTGTTCCTAGTCCAGCCCTGCCTGTTCCTGTCCTTCGCACCAAGCCAGTGGTGCGCGTCGCCAGCCCGGTCCGGCCTGTTCCTGTCCCTCGCACCAAGCCAGTGGTGCGCGTCGCCAGCCCGGTCCGGCCTGTTCCTGTCCCTCGCACCAAGCCTGTGGTGCGCGTCACCAGCCCGGTCCGGCCTGTTCCTGCTCCCCGCACCAAGCCTGTGGTGCGCGTCGCCAGCCCGGTCCGGCCTGTTCCTGCTCCCCGCACCAAGCCAGTGGTGCGCTTCGTCAGCCCGGTCCGGCCAGTTCCTGCTTCCCGCACCAAGCCTGTGGTGCGCGTCGCCAGCCCGGTCCGGCCTGTTCCTGCTCCCCGCACCAAGCCTATGGTGCGCGTCGTCAGCCCGGTTCGGCCCGTTCCTGCTCCCCGCACCAAGCCTGTGGTGCGCGTCGCCAGCCCGGTCCGGCCTGTTCCTGCTCCCCGCACCAAGCCAGTGGTGCGTGTCGTCAGCCCGGTCCGCCCGTTCCTGCTCCCCGCACCAAGCCTGTGGTGCGGCGTCGCCAGCCCGGTCCGGCCTGTTCCTGCTCCCCGCACCAAGCCAGTGGTGCGCGTCGCCAGCCCGGTCCGGCCTGTTCCTGCCCCTCGCACCAAGCCAGTGGTGCGCGTCGCCAGCCCGGTCCGGCCCGTTCCTGCTCCCCGCACCAAGCCTCTGGTGCGCGTCGCCAGACGGTCCGGCCTGTTCCTGCTCCCCGCACCAAGCCAGTGGTGCGTGTGTCCAGTCCGGCACGGCCCGTGCCTGTTCCACCGGTGCCTGGTCCGGCACCGGTCAGCGGCTCCACTCCGGAGCCAGAGCAATCCGCTCCACCGGTGTCCAGTCCAGCTCCGGCCAGCGGGGCCAGACCAGACCAGGGGCGCAACGAGGGGGTGGAGAGAGAGTGGTGGTCACGCCCAGAGCCGGATCCGCCTCCGAGGCGGAATGCCCACCCGGCCCCTACCCTCTTGTGTTTGTTTGGCGCGGTCGCAGTCCGCGCCTTTGGGGGGGGGGGGTACTGTCACGCCCTGGCTCTGGGGTCTTTTAAATGTTGAGCCAGGGTGTGGATTTTTCTATGTTTAGTTTTCTATGTTTTTTGTTCTAGATCGTTTAGATCTATGTTTGCCAGGGTGGTTCCCAATCAGAGGCAGCTGTAGCTCGTTGTCTCTGATTGGGGACCATGCTTAGGCAGCCCGTTTGGCACTAGTTAGTTTGTGGGATCTTGTTCCGTAAAGGTTTGTGTTGTTGTAACCTCAGGACTTCACGTATCGTTGGTTTTGTTGTTTTGTTCGTGTGTTGTGTACTAAATAAAATGTACGCTTATCACGCTGCGCCTTGGTCCGTATCTTCCTGTAACGATCGTGACACAGAGACGCTTACAAAGCTCTCCCTCGCCCTCCATTTGGCAAATCTGACCATATCTCTATCCTCCTGATTCCTGCTTATAAGCAAAAACTAAAGCAGGAAGCACCAGAGACTCGGTTAATAAGGAAGTGGTCAGATGACGCAGATGCTAAGCTACAGGACTGTTTTGCTAGCACAGACTGGAATATGTTCCGGGATTCTTCCGATAGCATTGAGGAGTACACCACACGGTTAAGCATGGCTACCCGGACTATTTGCATTGCCCCCACACCCCACCCCACCCCACCCCATTCCCCTCTTTTACGCTGCTGCTACTCTGTGTATTATTTATGCATAGTCACTTTAACTCTACCCACATGTACATATTACCTCAATTACCACAACTAACCGGTGTCCCCGCACATTGACTCTGTACCGGTACCCCCTATATATAGCCTCCCTACTGTTATCTTATTTTACTGCTGCTCTTTAATTATTTATTATGTTTTATTTTAAATGTTTTACTTATCTACTTATCTATTTTTCTTAAAAACGGTATTGTTGGTTAAGGCCTTGTAAGTAAGCATTTCACTGTAATGTCTACACCTGTTGTATTCAGTGCATGTGGCAAATAAAATTTGATTTGATGTCTGGGGTCCATCTGTACCTTGTGGGCTTTTGTGAAGGCTATTATATCATAAATGACCTCCAGACCTGTCTGCTTGACCCCTAGCACCTTACTACTAGAGCTAACAATTTTTCTTAACATATTTCTCTGAGAGACATTAGCATTTCCAAATGATACAATATGTTAAGATACTTTCAATGAATGACTTGTAAAACAGTTACAATAGAGCATGAACAACATTAAAAAAGCGTAGTTTCCTTAAAAAGTACAGCCTTTGCTGTCCTTTCTTACATCTGCTCAGTACACTTTCCCACTGTAGCTTGTAGTCAAGTACAACACCCAGGTATTTATACTCCTCCACTACCTCTATGTCTTGTCTCTTAACAACAGTCAGCGGGGAAGGTGCCAATGTGCATCTCTTTGGTCTTTTTTGTATTGAGCACTAAGTGAGAGTCACACCCCGTCAAAAAGTCCTCCAAGACTGGCCGTGCTCCTCCTCGTCACCCTGGAGTAGACAGACCAGTGCTGTGTCACCTGCAAACTTTACCAGGTGTCTGCCAGGAGCTTTTACAGTCATTGGTGTTCAACAGCCTTGAGGAGATCCTACGCTAGGGGTGCACTTGTCTGACATCCACTTTCCCACCTTGACTTGCTGTGTCCTATTGCTAAGGAGATCAAGGATCCACAGCACCAGGCCTCCACCAATGAAAAATTATCTGTCAGTCTCTGGGTGAAGGTGGAGGGCTGGATTGTATTAAAAGCTGAGGGGAAATCAACAAAAAAGACAGCATGTCATTTGGCTCCCTTTGGGTATTTGTAGATAAGGTTCAGTAGCATGAGGATGGCATCAACCCCCCTACCAGCCATAAAAGGCAAACTGAAGGGGATCAAGATGCTGCTGGGTAGAGCGCAGGATGTGGTTTTTGACAATCTTCTCAAAGCACTTCATATAACCAGGGACGTTAAAGCTACCGGCCTATGGTCATTTAGCACAGACGGGTTTGTTGATTTGGGGATGGGTACTATAGCAGAGCTTTTCCATAGCACATGTAGGTACTTGTTGCTAATCCAAAGAGGATTGAAAAATAAAAGAGAAAACACCAGCCAGTTTCTCTGCACAATGTTTTAAAACATGACCACAGATGTTGTCTGGACTTGGGCTTTTGTAGGCATTGCATCGTTTTCATGACATCTGACTGATTGACAACAAACCTATCTGTCATCTCCAGTGGAGCTTTAACCTGGAGCTTTAATCTGACTCAAACCTTGAAAATAACACATTCAAGTAATTTGCCACGTTAAGTCCCGCTCCACCTCCAAGACCAGCACTGGCTTTCTCTTTGCCCTTGTGGTAGCAATTGCCATGGTTTTAAGTCCCTGCCAGGCAGATCTAGAGTTGCCTGATGAGTCCTTTTAACCCTGAGTTTGTACGCATATTTATCGAACTCGATCTGCCTTATAACCTCTCTGTATGTCCTTCATTGCCTGTGGATTTCCCTCTGCGTGTACTAACTTTTTCTTATTTAGCACCACTTTCAGTTTCTTAGATGGTTTATTATTAGGGAATATTTTGCTGGTCTTGATATTTTCATGGCCCTCAGCCCGGTCATTGTCGGTGTTGCCAGAGATGACAAAAAAGCACCGCGACTGCCCTCTTCTGGTTGTTCACAGTCATTGCAACAGTCAAGGGCTGTTCACACCAAAAATAATTACATTAAGATTTCCAGAAGCTGCTTCTCCAATAGAAATCTCAGATCACACCTGCTAAGCTCATAGACACACGTCATCAGGTCTAATGGTTGTGTTGCACCGA
The DNA here is from genome assembly GCF_020615455.1 of Coregonus clupeaformis. NCBI lineage: Eukaryota > Metazoa > Chordata > Actinopteri > Salmoniformes > Salmonidae > Coregonus > Coregonus clupeaformis. The sequence goes on from NC_059224.1 coordinate 40,815,045, forward strand.
ACTTCGCATTTGCAGGCAGTCAAATCAAAGCCAATCTTTTGATATTATGTAATTTTATTGTTTTATTGTTTTATTTTTCAGTTTGACGCTTTCACAAGGTTGTAGTCATGACATATTCAGCTATATAGGACATGGGCTTGAATCTAGGTTGTATATTTAGATTTCGAGAAAATTAACAATTAAGGACGTTTTTACTCTCCCATTCAGTTCTCAAACCCGAAGCCCTGGTCCCAAAGTCCCGGTCCGGAGATCACCGTAAGTACTCTGGGTTTAAAAACTCTGTGTCCGCACTTTGAGGTTTCATACCACTTTTAGCATATGCAGCATCCAGGTGCTGACAATGTCCAAGACAATACCTGTGGGGGCTCTCTGGCGTGTAGTATTTGCAGCAAAGCGCTAGTCCCAGGATCGACAGTAGCAAAAATACATAATTTTTATCCGGATATTTTTTACCTGCAGGCTGCAATCTTTTTATTTGTAGGCTATTTTTACATAGTTGGCAATATAAGTTACTTTTAGGTTTGTATAATTTTCATTTAGATATAATTTTTATGAATCACATGACAATGATTTTGAGATACAAAGACTTTATTATAAAATGAATGAAACTGTTCCACGAAAATGTGCATATGAAAATCATAACTGGCACGCAGATCGGTAGAAATGGTAAGATAAATTGACACTCCAAATGGAAAAGGTTGCTGACCCCTGGTGTAGCCTATTACCGGCAACTTCGGGAGTGTAATGGCAGAATCTGCAAAGGCCAGAAGCAGTGGGAGGAGGAGGTTTAGAAAGCTCATTAACCTACACATAGTAGATTTCATTAAAACACATAGGGTGTGTCTATATATAGGGAAAAATACAGTCCATAAGTACAGACAAAGGATATCAAGGATCTGGAAATATTATGTATGGAGAAATGGTCTAAGATCTCTCCCAATGTGTTCTCCAATCTCATAAAACATTTTAGAAAAACACTCCGTTGTCTTTATCCTCGCAAGGGGAGGGTGCTGAAGTATGGAAAACTGGGTTCCAATTATTTTAACAGCTATCTTTTTGAGAATTGTTTTTATTACTTTCTCTTTCACTGACCAATTGTGTTAGTATAAAATAATATAATTTCCTAAATTTTTGGCACCCTTGATAAAGATGAGCAAAAAAGTATAAAATAAATAATTCAAATACTGAGCAGTTCAGAAAGTATTCAGACCCCTTGACTTTTCCACAGTTTGTTACGTTACAGCCTTATTTTAAAATGGATAAAATAAAATAAAATCCTCATCAATCTACACACAATATTCCATAATTACAATGTGAAAACAGGTTTAGACATATTTGCTAATTTATTAAAAATAAAAAAACGGAATTACCTAATTTACAGAAGTATTCAGACCCTTTGCTCTTTGGTATGAGACTCGAAATTGAGCTCAGGTGCATCCTGTTTCCATTGATCATCCTTGAGATGTTTCTACAACTTGGTTGGAGTCCACCTGTGGTCAATTCAATTGATTGGACATGAGTTGGAAAGGCACACACCTGTCTATATAAGGTCCCACAGTTGACAGTGCATGTCAGAACAAAAACCAAGCCATGAGGTTGAAGGAATTGTCCATAGAGCTCAGAGACAGGATGGTGACGAGGCACAGATCTGGGAAAAGGGTACCAAAGAAATTCTGCAGCATTGAGGGTCCCCAAGAACACAGTGGCTTTCATCATTCTTAAATGGAAGAAGTTTGGAACCACCAAGACTCTCCCTAGAAAAGGACCTTGGTCAGGGAGGTGACCAAGAACCCAATGGTCGCTCTGACAGAGCTCCAGAGTTCCTCAATGGAGATGGGAGAACCTTCCAGAAGGACAACCATCTCTGCAGCACTCCATCAATCAGGCCTTTATGGTAGCGTGGCCAGACGGAAGCCACTCCTCAATAAAAGGCACATGACAGCCCGCTTGGAGTTTGCCAAAAGGCACCTAAAGGACTCTAAGACCATCAGAAACAAGATTCTGTGGTCTGATGAAACCAAGATTGAACTCTTTGGCCTGAATGCCAAGCGTCACATCTGGAGGAAACATGGCACCGTCTCTACGGTGAAGCATGGTGGTGGCAGCATCATGCTGTGGGGATGTTTTTCAGCGTCAGGGACTGGGAGACTAGTTAGCATCGAGGGAAAAATGAACGGAGCAAAGTACAGAGAGATCATTGATGAAAACCTGCTCCAGAGCGCTCAGGACCTCAGACTCGGGCAAAGGTTCACCTTCCAACAGGACAATGACCATAAGCACACAGCCAAGACAACGCAGCAGTGGCTTCGGGACAAGTCTTTGAATGTCCTTGAGTGGCCCAGCCAGAGCCGGACTTGAACCCGATTGAACATCTCTGGAGAGACCGGAAAATAGTTGTGCTGTGATGCTCTCCATCCAACCCTGACATAGCTTGATAGGATCTGCAGAGAAGAATGGGAGAAACTCCCCAAATACAGGTGTGCCAAGCTTGTAGCGTCATACCCAAAAAGACTTGAGGCTGTAATCGCTGCCAAAGGTGTTTCGACTGAGTAAAGGGTCTGAATACTTATGTAAATGTGATATTTTAGTTTTTTATTTTCCAAAAATGTCTGAAAAACTGTTTTTGCTTTTTCATTATGGGATATTCTGTGTAGATTGATGAGAGGAAAAAACAATTGAATCCGTTTTAGAATAAGGCTGTAACGTAACAAAATGTCGAAGACGTCAAGGGGTGTGAATACTTTCTGAATGCACGAATACTGGTAGGTAATTACATATGCAGAAAAAAACGACATACAAAATACACAATTGGAATAGGAACAACCTCTCCCTCAACGTGACCAAGACAAAGGAGATGATTGTGGACTACAGGAAAAAAAAAGAGGACTGAGCACGCCCCCATTCTCATCGACTGGGCTGTAGTGGAACAGGTTGAGAGCTTTAAGTTCCTTGGTGTACACATCACCAATGAACTGTCATTGTCCAAACACACCAAGACAGTCGTGAAGAGGGCACGACAAAGCCTATTCCCCCTCAGGAGACTGAAAAGATTTGGCATGGGTCCTCAGATCCTCAAAAAGTTCTACAGCTGCACCATCGAGAGCATCCTGACTGGTTGCATCACCGCCTGGTATGGCAACTGCTCGGCCTCCGACCGCAAGGCACTACAGAGGGTAGTGCGTACGGCCCAGTACATCACTGGGGCCAAGCTTCCTGCCATCCAGGACCTCTATACCAGGCGGTGTCAGAGGAAGGCCCTCAAAATTGTCAAAGACTCCAGCCACCCTAGTCATAGACTGTTCTCTCTGCTACCGCACGGCAAGTGGTACCGGAGCACCAAGTCTAGGCCCAAAAGCTCTCAACAGCTTCTACCCCCAAGCCATGAGACTCCTGAACAGCTAATCATGGCTACCCGGACTATTTACACTGCCCCCCCACCCCCACCCCATCTTTTTACACTGCTGCTACTCTGTTAATTATTTATGCATAGTCACTTTAACTCTACCTACATGTACATATTACCTCAACTAGCCGGTGCCACCGCACATTGACTCTGCACCAGAATCCCCCTGTATATATAGCCTCCCTACTGATATTTTATTTTACTTCTGCTCTTTTTTTCTCAACACTTTTTTGTTGTTGTTGTTTTATTTTACTTTTTTATAAAAAAATAAATGCATTGTTGGTTAAGGGCTGTAAGTAAGCATTTCACGGTAATGTCTACACCTGTTGTATTCGGCCCATGTGGCAAATAAAATTTGATTTGATTTTAATCGGAATGTCTTTATCCATGTCCATACAGTATTCCATCCACAGTTGCAATAATGTGTCCATGTGGTGAAGTCACTAGGACACAGACACTCACACACACATACCACTGTGCCAGCAAAGACCTTCATTAACCGGTTTTCAATTAAAAAGGAAAATGGCTAATATTATGCTGATGGGGAAACTCAATGACCTCTTCTGCCAATGCGAAATTGAATTAAACCATGGAGAGAAATCTAATGATGTCATTTTGAAGAGAAAAAGGCCATTCCTAATGAACTGTCATCGACACACATGCTCTGTCTATTAGAGCCTATTATTATGATGATAAAGCAGGGAGTTCAAACGGCATTCTCATAGCATACATGACTTCTGAATCACCTCCCCATCTGTATATTTCATATTATCCAAACCCAAGCCAAGACCAATGGACTGTGAACCTGTAAAAGGCTGATTTGCAGATCTGTCCCAGGTGTCTTCCGAAGTCAATGAAAAAATGTAGGGACTTAAGTGTGTTAATTAACTTCCCAGTTGAAATAACAATCTACTCAAGAGAGAGCAAAACATTTGAATTGGCCTATTTGAAGCACTACGTTTTTTATTTTACCGCAAAGTTGTGACGGAAGATGGATTGCATACTTATGACCGATAATTAATGTGATCAAATCTCCTGCTAGACACCCACTCACACTCATAGATTTACACACACACATATTCACACGCACACACACACACACAGCGATTCACACAACAATTTACATAAGAAATTAGTGTCTGATCAACCCTCCTGCTAGACGTGCACACACATGCACATACACACTCAAACCCCTGTCTCTCTCTCTCTCTCTCTCTCTCACGACACACACACACACACACACACACACACACACACACACACACACACACACACACACACACACACACACACACAGTTAGTGTGTAGGCTACCAACCCTTGTGTTATACACTGCAGTGTCCCTGTGTGTGATTGACAGGATGAAAAGGCTGCTAGCCTGTTATCTCCGCTCAATGTGCAGGGGCTGACAGGGAGATGATGAAAATAAATATGGGACTGAGGGCCCTGGGTCATTCAGCACAGTCTCTGTGTTAATGAAATTCATACATCAGATTATCCAGCTCTGGGTTGAGCATTATTGATACACAACCTACTGTACTGTGCTCAATGCATATATGAAGAAACCGCTTATCATTATGAAATGAATCAGTTACACTTTATTTTACTCTCTGTTAGATATCTGTATTTTACATAGACATAAAGTGGTAAATATTAGAACTATCAATAGCATTTATACAATATGTTTTACTTTGTTTAAGAGAATCAAATCAGTTATAATTTTTGTGGCATATTACAATATGCTTCATTTGTAAAATGGTTTTTAATGTGGGGCTCCGGTACGATATACTGTACCAGGACTAGGGATTCTAGAGTGTAAATGAGGAGCTCTATGACCTAGACTATCTTCACTGCAGGTCCCATGGTTTAAAAAATTCTATAAACAACTTATATACAGTACCAGTCAAAAGCTTGGACACACCTACTCATTCAAGGGTTTTTCTTTATTTTTATTATTTTCTACATTGTAGAATAATAGTGAAGACATGAAAACTATGAAATAAAACATATGGAATCATGTAGTAACCAAAAAAGTGTTAAACAAATTAAAATATATTTTATATTTGAGATTAATGTGCCATGATGACAGCTTTGCACACTCTTGGCATTCTCTCAACCAGATTCACCTGGAAAGCTTTTCCAACAGTCTTGAAGGAGTTTCCACATATGCTGAGCACTTGTTGGCTGCTTTTCCTTCACTCTACCGTCCGACTCATCCCAAATCATCTCAATTGGGTTGAGGTCGGGGGATTGTGGAGGCCAGGTCATCTAATGCACCACTCCATCACTCTCTTTCTTGGTCAAATAGCCCTTACACAGCCTGGAGGTGTGGTGGGTCATTGTCCTGTTGAAAAACAAATGATAGTCCCACTAAGCCCAAACCATATGGGATGGCGTATCACTGCAGAATGCTGTGGTAGCCATGCTGGTTAAGTGTGCCTTGAATTCTAAATAAATCACAGACAGTGTCACCAGCAAAGCACGCCGACACCATAACACCTCCTCCTCCATGCTTTACGGTGGGAAATACACATGCGGAGATCATCCGTTCACCCACACCGCATCTCACAAAGACAAGGCGGTTGGAACCAAAAATCTCCAATTTGGAATCCAGACCAAAGGACAACTTTCCAGCGGTCTAATGTCCATTGCTCGTGTTTCTTGGCCCAAGCAAGTCTCTTCATATTACTGGTGTCCTTTAGTAGGGGTTTCTTTGCAGCAATTCGACCATGAAGGCCTGATTCACACAGTCTCATCCGAACAGTTGATGTTGAGATGTGTCTGTTACTTGAACTCTGTGAAGCATTTATTTGGGCTGCAATTTCTGAGGCTGGTAACTCTAATGAACTTATCCTCTGCAGCAGAGGTAACTCTGGGTCTTCCATTCCTGTGGCGGTCCTCATGAGAGCCCGTTTCATCATAGTGCTTGATGGTTTTTGCGACTGAACTTGAAGAAACTTTCAGTTCTTTAACCTTTCCGTATTGACTGACCTTCATGTCTTAAAGTAATGATGGACTGTCATTTCTCTTTGCTTATTTGAGCTGTTCTTGCCATAATATGGACTTGGTATTTTACCAAATAGGGCTATCTTCTGTATACCCCCCCTACCTTGTCACAACACAGCTGTTTGACTCAAATGCATTAAGAAGGAAAGAAATTCCACAAATTAACTTTTAAGAAGGCACACCTGTTAATTACAATGCATTCCAGGTGACTACCTCATGAAGCTGGTTGAGAGAATGCCAAGAGTGTGCAAAGCTGTCATCAACGCAAAGGGTGGCTATTTGAAGAATCTCAAATATAAAATATATTTAGATTTGTTTAACACTTTTTTGGTTACTACATGATTCCATATGTGTTATTTAATAGTTTTGATGTCTTCACTATTATTCTACAATGTAAAAAATAGTAAAAATTAAGAAAGACCCTGGAATGAGTAGGTGTGTCCAAACTTTTGACTGGTACTGTATATACTGAACAGCCATGGGTGGGCCTGGGAGGGCATAGGTCCACCCACTTGGGAGCCAGGCCCAGCCAATCAGAGTTTTTCCCCACAAAAGGGCTTTATTACAGACAGAAATACTCCTCCGCCGACATTATTACGCATATTAATTGATAATGATGGAAATTAACATATGCAAGATATTTGAATATATATATATTTTTAATAGCTATATATATCTTGAGGTGAGAGCATTGGAAATGCTTTTGGTGGTTGACCTGCTTCTTTTTTGTGGGTGGCACTGTCTGCTGTTTTCGAAGGATGGGTCCTGGCCTCTCGGGGGGCCTAGGGATCCGGGGGGACGGGGGTGGTATGCTGATTACTGGGATGACAACCCAACTTGGGATGGGGAGGGGCTTTAGCAGGGGGAATAGTGGAGAACAATTGGAGGGTTACTTAGTAGCAATGCAAATATCATGGTACAGTAATATGGACACTCAATCACTATGGTTTTTTTTATTGGTAAATTTACAAACATATATTATGATAAATAGATTTGAAACTTGTATTTCAATATGGTAACTGGTGAAATAAGTATAGCCTGTTATAATTGCAATGGCTTAGCAGATAATAACAAAAGAAAAACAATATTTACATGGCTCAAAGAGAAGCAATATAATATCTATTGTTTACACGAGACTCATTGAACAATTCTAGAGGAAGTTGTGTGGAAAAAGGACTGGGGGGGTGGGTGAAATATACTTCTCCCATGGGCAAAGAAACTCAAAATGGGTGATGATATTAATTAACAGTAATTTTTATCTGAATGTGCAAATTGTCCAAACAGATCCGCAAGGTAGATGGATGATTTTAAATATGTTATTGGACCATAAACAGATATGGCTCATTAACCTTTACGGACCAAATAATGATGATCCGCACTTCTTTGACAATATATATATAATAAATTATCAACCCTGCAAGCAATATAAGACTCTATTATTATGGTGGGAGATTATAATACTGTTTTAAATAGCTAAATCGACCTTAGAGGAAATCACACTACAAACTATCACCCTCATGCTCTTACGGAAATCATGAATGTCATGGATACATTAGAACTAGTAGATATATGGAGGCTTAAATATCCTGACCTAGTGAGATATACATGGCGGAGACTCAATCAAGCTAGTCGTCTTGACTTCATTCTTTTGTCATTCTCGTTGGCACCAAAAGTTTAAAAAGTGTTTATAGGGGACAGAATGCGATCGGACCATCATATAATTGGCATATACATTACTCTTACTGAATTTCCACGTGGGCGAGGATATTTGAAATTTATTCAAAGCCTATTGGATGATAACTTGTTTTTAACTAGGACAGAGGAATTTATAACAGATTTTTTCTGACATAACATAGGTACAGCAAATCCCCTTATTATATGGGACACTTTTAAATGTGCCTTCAGAGGCAATGCAATTCAGTACTCATCTCGAAAACAAAAGCAATTTAGGTCAAAAGAGTCCATACTAACAAAGCAAATAGAAGGTCTAACAGAACAGATAGCAATAAAAACTGTAACATAGAGGCTCAGAATAAATTAGAGGAAAAACAAAAGCTAATGGAGAAACTTATTCAATAAAGATCAAGTGTAATACATTATAAAAATAAAGTGAACTGGATGGAATATGGGGAAAGATGCACCAAATTATTTTTTAATCTTCAATATAGAAATGCTACCAAAAATAATTTAATGAAACTGGTTACAAATGACGGAGTCACCCATGATTCACCAAATTATATTTTGAAGGAGGAAGCAAAGTACTTTAAGCATATGTTTTCATTTCAGTCGCCTCCATCTCCTCTAACTGAAGCTAATTGTAGGATTTTTGTGTGTTGATAATGTAAAATTAACAACCATACAGAAAGACTCATGTGAAGGTGAAATTACAGAGGAGGAACTTCTGGATGCAATTAAATACTTTAAGTCCGGGAAAACTCCAGGGTTGGGTGGCAAACCAGTCGCGGTAAACCAAACCTTTTTTGATATACTCAGAGAACCGTTCTGAGCATGTTTTAACCTCTCCTATGTAAACAGTAGATTATCAGACACTCAAGAAGAAGGTCTGATTTCATTATTAATAATAAAGATCCAGTCCATTAAAAAAATTGGAGGCCCCTTACACTTCAGTGTTGTGATACAGAAATTCAAGCAAAATGTGTAGCGCATTGAATTAAAAAGGTATTTTCGGACATTGTTCATTCTAATCAGACAGTTTTTTTTTACATGGACGATACATTGGAGATAATATAAGGCAAGTACTGGAAACAATAGAACACTATGAAAATTCTGGGAAACCAGGCCTGCTATTCATTGCAGACTTTGAAAAGGCATTTGATAAAGTACGACTGGAGTTTATATATAAATGCCTGAAGCATTTACATTTTGGAGAATCTCTTATAAAATGGGTTAAAATCACGTATAGTAACCCTATGTGTAAAATAGTAAATAATGGCTATTTCTCAGAAAGTTTTAAAATGTCAAGAGGAGTGAAACAAGGTTGTCCGTTATCGGCATATCTATTTATTATGGCCAACGAAATGTAAGCTATTAAAATCAGATCCAACAATAATATCAATGGATTAGAAATCCAGGGCTTTGTCACGCCCTGACATAGAGTTCGCTAGTTGGTTTGGTCAGGGTGTGAGTATTCTATGTAATGTGTATATCTATGTGGAGATCTAGTATGTTTAGATCTATGTTGGCCGGGTGTGGTTCCCAATCAGAGGCAGCAGTCGATCGTTGTCTCTGATTGGGGATCATACTTAGGCAGCCATTTTGCCTACCTTAGTTGTGGGATCTTGACTCTTGTTTGGCTTGTTTGTGTGTAGCCATTTTGAGTGTCACGTCACGTTACGTTACGTTGCGTTTGTTGTTTTGTCGTGTGTTTACTTCGTAAATAAACATGTATGCATTCCACACTGCACCTTGGTCCAATCCTGTACTCAACGAACGTGACAGGCTTTAAAAAAAGGTGTCATTGTACGCTGTTGATTCATGTTTTCTTTTAAATCCACAACTTGAATCCCTCCACAGCCTCATAGAGGATCTAGATACATTTTCTAACCTCTCTGGATTACAACCAAATTATGATAAATGTACTATACTACGTATTGGATAACTAAAAAATCGTCTGATGGTGATGTGGATATACTCGGAATACATATCATAAATGAAATAAATGATCTCACTCCAATACATTTTAATAGAAAGTTAGCAAAAATAGATAAGATCTTGCTACCATGGAAAGGTAAATACATGTCTATTTGTGGAAAAATAACCCTGATTAACTCTTTAGTATTATCCCAGTTTAGCTATCATCGGTAGTACTGGTGGAGTTATGTTGCACATGCAGCTAACAAAAACATATGGAAATGTCTGCTCTACCCAAAATTACAACCAAATCATTGTAGCATTACCGCAAAAATGGAAGAGAAAAGTGGAAGGGGGAAAAAGTAAGGAACTTGTCTGTCGGCCCTGCATTAAAGAACATAATTGGTTAAAGAAAATTGTGATAAATAAAAAAGTATACCTGTTTCATTTAAGGACCAAAGGATTGACAGCCATCCAATATAGATTGCAAAATAGTTGGGAAGAGATTTTTGACGTAATATTTAGCAAAAATGTTTATTTTCAATTTACAATCTAGGAACAATGAGAATAGAAGGGTTCAGAACTTTTATAAAACATCACAGTACAGTTGAAAAATATATGGCAAATAGAAATCCAATATGGATGGTGTTAAGAGATAGATGGGTGGTGTTGTATGGAGTTGAAGGATGGGACTAATAACAACTAACAACAACTAATAACAACAAGATAACTAATGTAAAGCATACTGTCTCCATAATAAGTATATAGGTTATAGGTTGAGTACTTTTGTGAAAGAGCACAGTTAGAAAGATATGGCATATAGAAGCAAACCAGATGGACATCATAAAAATGATCGAAGAGGTTAAGGGTAGAGGAGGTTCCTGAGTAAAAAACAAACAAAATAGAATTATTGAATTAGAATTGTTGCTCTGTCGTAGCCGGCCGTGACCGGGAGACCCATGGGGCGGCGCACAATTGGCCCAGCGTCGTCCAGGGTAGGGGAGGGAATGGCCAGCAGGGATGTAGCTCAGTTGGTAGAGCATGGCGTTTGCAACGTCAGGGTTGTGGGTTCGATTCCCACGTGGGGCCAGTATATAAAAATAATCTATGCACTCACTAACTGTAAGTCGCTCTGGATAAGAGTGTCTGCTAAATGACGTAAATGTAAAATTGACTGTGTCCATGAAATGTATATAGTATGTGTAAGCTGGAAGTTGAGGCCTAAGCATTGTTGTTTACTCCAATTAGGGAAGGGATGGTGGGGTTGGAAAGTAATAAAGGGAAATGTATATTTTTTAAAGTATATGTATGTATGTATGTATGTATATATATACAGTGAGGGAAAAAAGTATTTGATCCCCTGCTGATTTTGTACGTTTGCCCACTGACAAAGAAATGATCAGTCTATAATTTTAATGGTAGGTTTATTTGAACAGTGAGAGACAGAATAACAACAAAAAAATCCAGAAGAATGCATGTCAAAAATGTTATAAATTGATTTGCATTTTAATGAGGGAAATAAGTATTTGACCCCTCTGCAAAACATGACTCAGTACTTGGTGGCAAAACCCCTGTTGGCAATCACAGAGGTCAGACGTTTCTTGTAGTTGGCCACCAGGTTTGCACACATCTCAGGAGGGATTTTGTTCCACTCCTCTTTGCAGATCTTCTCCAAGTTATTAAGGTTTCGAGGGTGACGTTTGGCAACTCTAACCTTCAGCTCCCTCCACAGATTTTCTATGGGATTAAGGTCTGGAGACTGGCTAGGCCACTCCAGGACCTTAATGTGCTTCTTCTTGAGCCACTCCTTTGTTGCCTTGGCCGTGTTTTTTGGGTCATTGTCATGCTGGAATACAAATCCATGACCCATTTTCAATGCCCTGGCTGAGGGAAGGAGGTTCTCACCCAAGATTTGACGGTACATGGCCCCGTCCATCGTCCCTTTGATGCTGTGAAGTTGTCCTGTCCCCTTAGCAGAAAAACACCCCCAAAGCATTATGTTTCCACCTCCATGTTTGATGGTGGGGATGGTGTTCTTGGGGTCATAGGCAGCATTCCTCCTCCTCCAAACACGGCGAGTTGAGTTGATGCCAAAGAGCTCCATTTTGGTCTCATCTGACCACAACACTTTCACCCAGTTCTCCTCTGAATCATTCAGATGTTCATTGGCAAACTTCAGACGGCCCTGTATATGTGCTTTCTTGAGCAGGGGGACCTTGCGGGCGTTGCAGGATTTCTTCGCGGCATAGTGTGTTACCAATTGTTTTCTTGGTGACTATGGTCCCAACTGTCTTGAGATCATTGACAAGATCCTCCTGTGTAGTTCTGGGCTGATTCCTCACCGTTCTCATGATCATTGCAACTCCACGAGGTGAGATCTTGCATGGAGCCCCAGGCCGAGGGAGACTGACAGTTATTTTGTGTTTCTTCCATTTGCGAATAATCGCACCAACTGTTGTCACCTTCTCACCAAGCTGCTTGGCGATGGTCTTGTAGCCCATTCCAGCCTTGTGTAGGTCTACAATCTTGTCCCTGACATCCTTGGAGAGCTCTTTGGTCTTGGCCATGGTAGAGAGTTTGGAATCTGATTGATTGATTGCTTCTGTGTCTCCCGAGTGGCGCAGTGGTCTAAGGCACTGCATCGCAGTGTTAGCTGTGCCACTAGAGATCCTGGTTCGAATCCAGGCTCTGTCGTAGCTGGCCACGACCAGGAGACCCATGGGGCGGCGCATAATTGGCCCAGCGTCGTCCAGGGTAGGGGAGGGAATGGCCGGCAGGGATGTAGCTAAGTTGGTAGAGCATGGCGTTTGCAACGCCAGGGTTGTAGGTTCGATTCCCACGGGGGGCCAGTATGATAAATATAAAATAATGTATGAACTAACTGTAAGTCACTCTGGATAAGAGTGTCTGCTAAATGACTAAAATGTAAAAATGTTCTGTGGACAGGTGACTTTTATACAGGTAACAAGCTGAGATTAGGAGCACTCCCTTTAAGAGTGTGCTCCTAATCTCAGCTCGTTACCTGTATAAAAGATACCTGGGAGCCAAAAATCTTTCTGATTGAGAGGGGGTCAAATACTTATTTCCCTCATTAAAATGCAAATCAATTTATAACATTTTTGACATGCGTTTTTCTGGATTTTGTTGTTGATATTCTGTCTCTCACTGTTCAAATAAACCTACCATTAAAATTATAGACTGATCATTTCTTTGTCAGTGGGCAACGTACAAAATCAGCAGGGGATCATATACTTTTTTCCCTCACTGTATATATATATATATATATATATATATATATATATATATATATATATATATATATATACATACAGTGGGGAGAACAAGTATTTGATACACTGCCGATTTTGTAGGTTTTCCTACTTACAAAGCATGTAGAGGTCTGTAATTTTTATCATAGGTACACTTACACTGTGAGATGGAATCTAAAACAAAAATCCAGAAAATCACATTGTATGATTTTTAAGTAATGAATTTGCATTTTATTGCATCACATAAGTATTTGATCACCTACCAACCAGTAAGAATTCCGGCTCTCACAGACCTGTTAGTTTTTCTTTAAGAAGCCCTCCTGTTCTCCACTCATTACCTGTATTAACTGCACCTGTTTGAACTCGTTACCTGTATAAAAGACACCTGTCCACACACTCAATCAAACAGACTCCAACATCTCCACAATGGCTAAGACCAGAGAGCTGTGTAAGGACATCAGGGATAAAATTGTAGACTTGCACAAGGCTGGGATGGGCTACAGGACAATAGACAAGTAGCTTGGTGAGAAGCTTGGGAAGAAGTTCAAGATGACGGTCAATCACCCTCGGTCTGGGGCTCCATGCAAGATCTCACCTCGTGGGGCATCAATGATCATGAGGAAGGTGAGGGATCAGCCCAGAACTACACGGCAGGACCTGGTCAATGACCTGAAGAGAGCTGGGACCACAGTCTCAAAGAAAACCATTAGTAACACACTACGCCGTCATGGATTCAAATCCTGCAGCACACGCAAGGTCCCCCTGCTCAAGCCAGCGCATGTCCAGGCCCGTCTGAAGTCTGATGATCCAGAGGAGGAATGGGAGAATGTCATGTGGTCTGAAGATACAAAAATAGAGCTTTTTAGTCTAAACTCCACTCGCCGTGTTTGGAGGAAGAAGGATGAGTACAACCCCAAGAACACCATCCCAACCGTGAAGCATGGAGGTGGAAACATCATTCTTTGGGGATGCTTTTCTGCAAAGGGCACAGGACGACTGCACCGTATTTAGGGGAGGATGGATGGGGCCATGTATCGCGAGATCTTGGCCAACAACCTCCTTCCCTCAGTAAGAGCATTGAAGATGGGTCGTTGCTGGGTCTTCCAGCATGACAATGACCCGAAACTCACAACCAGGGCAACTAAGGAGTGGCTCCGTAAGAAGCATTTCAAGGTCCTGGAGTGGCCTAGCCAGTCTCCAGACCTGAACCCAATAGAAAATATTTGGAGGGAGCTGAAAGTCCGTATTTCCCAGTGACAGCCCCGAAACCTGATGGATCTGGAGAAGGTCTGTATGGAGGAGTGGGCCAAAATCCCTGCTGCAGTGTGTGCAAACCTGGTCAAGACCTACAGGAAACGTATGATCTCTGTAATTGCAAACAAAGGTTTCTGTACCAAATATTAAGTTCTGCTTTTCTGATGTATCAAATACTTATGTCATGCAATAAAATGCAAATGAATTACTTAAAAATCATACAACGTGATTTTCTGGATTTTTGTTTTAGATTCCGTCTCTAAGTAGGAAAACCTGCAAAATCGGCAGTGTATCAAATACTTGTTCTCCCCAGTGTATATTTGCGAGAGAAAAAAACATATGGGGGATTGAAAGTGATGCAGACAATTACATTGATGGAAGTTACAATCTATCTGCACTATTAAAGCTGATCTACCCCCTGAAAGTGCTTAGGTTTCAAGTGTAGAGGACATCATTGTAATGTCACACAAATGTTTTTTTGTTTTTGCTTAAAAACTGGTGTACAGTATTTATTTCACCTTTATTTGAAATTAAACACTAAATACAGTATGAGCCAATTAAAACAGAGCTACCACACATTGCAACAGTCTTTGCAAATTGGCCTCAGCACTTCTGGCAACAGCTTTTACAGCTTTGACACAACACAGTTGGCAACCATGTACTGTTGTTTGTCTCCATAAAGCAAGCTGTCATTACTGATTAACTTAACTCTGCCATGTGTATTGCCTCTCCTCCTCACTATCATGCCCCGAAACAAGATGGAAAACCAAACAGTCATCATAAAACTCTCTCCTTTCAATACCAACCAAAAGACTTGGTGAAAGTGGTTATTAACATTGTAACCCAATGACAAGGCCATGTTGAGAGAAGTATGTTTGGTTTGTAATGAACATTAGTGTGATTTTAATACGAAAAGGAATTTCTCTGTAGTGGCTCGACAGATATGATTGAAGAGAGGACACTTGCTAATGTAGCCTCGAGAGATTCGTTATTAAAAGCAATGAGGCGCAGCCGTCAATATGGCCCGAGTGGAATCCTCACCGTCATAGGACATTGTCCCTCTCATTTGTTATCAAGTCGGCGCCAAATCAATATTTACAGGATTAATATGGGATTAATTGAAGCATCGGCTTTTTCATAACAGAACATTGTGAAGTTTGTGCTTAAAGCGTATGAGTGCCTTTGGTCTTTATTTGAACATATGTACAGCTTCTTGTAGTCCTACAAGGTTTGGACACATGACTTGGGGTGTCATCTAGTTTAGTTGGCACAAAAAAACTGTCTGAAGTTTCCATTGAGGATTTGTCATTAAACCCTACCATACAGTGTCACCATAGTGCCTTGTGAACTACAATTTGAAATGTACATAAACAAAGCAGTAAGTAATTAGCCCAGTTGTTACAGGAGGGGGTCGCAGTTCCGGAGTGACCCACTAGGTGTCATCCTCCGACAACCTTAGGCACCTCCTCACTCACAGTCTGGACTAATCATCATCCTATTGATGTCACCTGGGTCTATCTGTTCCCCTGTGTATTTATGCCCTCACTTCCCTGTGTTCCCTTGCTCCGTTTTCTCTGTTAGTTTCTTGATGTCAAGCAGTACGAATCAGTGTCTGATCACGAGACCGAAGTACAGGTACTTGAGAAGTGTTCTCCCTGTTTCATTGTTGTTTTTAGTCATAGTTAGTATTTCGTATTTTTGCTGACAGCCTGTTTTTGGAGACCAATTTGCTCCTCCTTCATTTTTCGTGATAAGTCCGTTATTTTGTATCCTGGCTTTGGGACCACCAGTAAAGATCCTTGTTTCACCATCTTTGTCTACTGCCTACTGTCTATCCTGCACCGCACCTGGGTCACACCTCACACCAACCCTTACACCCAGTTGAACTGACTGTGGTGGGGAACTGTTTACATGCCTGATGTTCTTGTCTGTTCATTCACCCTTCTGTTTCTCTTGGTCTTGACAAGTTTGCACCGTATCCAAAGGACTAATGAGCCTACAGTACTGAACCCAGTATGGATTCAACATCGATAGCAGCTTGATGAGGTAGTGAAAGATTACCACTAATTAGAGAACTGTTTAAGAAAACAAGAACTGTCTAAGGCCGACTTAAATTACAATGGTGAAAGGGACTTACCTTGTGCTCCCTAATGAAGATAACATTAATTAACTTCAATAGATTTTCTTAAACACAAGGAGATTTATCCAGACCAGACAAACTCATTATAAAAGGAATACTTTGTGATCAGGTCTATCAATTCCTGATGGTTTTTGTTTTGGAAAACTATTTCTCATGCAGAGGGCAGCAACATTTTTGTATTTCTATTAGACAAGCATGTCTGGACTTCTGACCTAAATCTTGCCAAGCCTTATTTCCCCATGAGCCCTAGATTCTCATGTGATACCTCAAGTTATGTCACTAGTCATTCTGACAAATCTTTGGTGCAAACTCAAATTCATACTTGTGAATATAAAGCGCACAACTCTCTGAAAAAGGGAAAGGTCCAAGGATAACTATGGAAAATCACTCAAGGAGCACAAATATTAGAAATGTCCATTCACTTACCAGAGTTCCTTGTGTGATACACACTCTGTGACGGCACTCCAATATCTGTGTTTAATGGGCCGCATTATTTCAAAGACAAACACAACCACACGACCCTGTTCACGTCTCTCTCTGAAAGCTTTTAAAGTAGAGAGAATGGCTGGAGTGGGTTAACCAATTTAATCTCAGTAGGAGAGTGTGTGTGTGTGTCATCACCGTGGGGGATCTGACATTCCACTATGGTTTATTCCTGTCACTACAACCTCCATGTGCATAAAAGGGAAATACTCTACTCATCATGCTACAATTCAAGCATGTGCACTTGGAAAAGCCTTTGTTGCACTTGCTGTGCACTGAGAGACACAAAATGTGTTTAAGTGTGTGCGAAAGCATGGAAAGAGATCTACTGGTATAGTTTTTATCACATTCTCTCAAGACATGTCGATGCAGTATATCTCAGTCTATGAGGGTGAGGCAGTCTATAAGGGTTAACTTAACTTTATGAGCCTGATTTACCAAGCACTTCCATACTTTCTTGAAGTATGTACTTACTTAAAGTCCCAGTGCAGTAAAAAACGTGATTTCCTGTGTTTTATATATATTTCCACACTATGAGGTTGGAATAATACTGTGAAATTGTGAAAATTATCATAATGCCCTTTTAGTGTAAGAGCTGTTTGAAAAGACTGCCTGAAATATCAGCCTGTTTAGGTGGGATGGAGTTTTTGTCATCAGGCGGTAAATGAGTTAATAGACCAATAAGTTAGAGAGTTCCAAACAGATAGTTTCCTGTTTTCCCCTCCCCACTTAGACCATTCACAGACAGTCTTAGCAAAATTCATGCTTGAGAAATTGTTCTTTGCTAAGAAGCTATTTTTTTCTTATTTTTCCCCATTTTAATTGAAAACAATCAATGTAAGGTATTTAATTGTTACCCAAAAATGATTTGATATTGAGATAAAATCAGCTGCATTGGACCTTTATAGCATTTAAGAATAAAATACAAAATACAGAACACAGTGGCAAAAGAAAGATAAAGAGAGGGATAAGAACTAAAGAGTTGTGAAAATAATGAAAGCTGCTCGATTTTAGCTTTCTTCTTTTGGGTTTAATTCCCTTCTGAAAATAACAGGTGTAAAGAAGCAAACTCTAAAACTAGCCTTTGTTCTACCTTACTACTTTGATTGAAACAAAATGTATTTTCATTGAAGTGTATTCCAAATGACTAAAAGATTTTAAAAGTGTAATAGTCAATTCAAAAGGGCGCAGAGAATCCCCCATCCACATACTCAGATAAGTCCAAAATTACAGACTCGCATGTGCCTAAGTGATTGAACTTGTTCCAAATCATTAGTTTCTCACCTATGCTGAGAATGTTGAGAATTATCTCCTTGTCCTCTCTCCCAACTTCCTTGTGTACTAAATACTGTCTTAAAACTACTTGATGTGTAGGCTAATTCACAAAGGCACCAGGGATTTGTGTTACAAGTGCACAAATGTTACATCACACTTTTTGGAGAGAACAACTCGTGGTTGCCTGCAAATGAGAACAACGCTAAATATCAGTAATATTTTCTTCAGTCGAAACATAGGCTACACATTATTGCATGCACACAATACCATTTGTGTTGGTGTGCTGTATATCTGCACTTTATATGCGTTCATATGTGCAAATAAAACTCACAGTCGGAATTAAGCACGGGATTTCCCCCATTCCACCCTTCTAGATTTAATCAAGTGGCTGTATCTGTGCCTTGCAACTCTTTCTACGAGAGACCGTGTAAACGGATTGGAGAGCAGGCAGATGAAGGTACTTGGTGTAATACGTTTATGGGCCTCCGCGTAATTAGCATCTCTCGGCCAAAAGGCGCTAGATGCTCCGGGGTGGAACGTTTTATGAACACCCCAGGACAGTGAAGTGGAAGCTGGGGGGAACCGTGCTGTTTTATGACCCCTGATTGTGATCCAGTGACAGCCTCTTCTGCTAATGAATTGATGGGCCCAGATAAGTCTCATTCTTGTCCTCTGGATTGTTTAATGTCTCTTTCCCAGCGCATGATGTACTTGCACTCGAGTGGAAATTGAAGATAGACTAATTTGGAATGGAAAAGGGTATGTTTTCTAACATTTCAGGGAAGCATCGACTCAGTTCAAGGAAACCATTATTTGGCGGGCTGTTTTTGTGCACACAAAAAATTATATCAAAACTGTACATATAATTATATTCTTTATGGGGAAAACTGATCCTAAATCAGCACTACACTGACACGCTTTCTGAATGCAGGCCCTGATCAGGCTCCACCTCTGGATTTGGAGAAGAAATGAATGATTATCATTAGGGTTACTTAGGGAATGCCTCTTGTCAATAGACTGTCTCTGAAAGGTTAGTCGCCTCCTGGCATCCAATCTCATTAAGATTGCCAATGAGTATGGTTACATGCACACAATAATGGGGTTATTGGGATAGTCAGATTAATATAATAGTTCAATTAAAATGTTTAGAAAGAACAATTTCCCTAATAATCCTGATTACCTGGACACATCTGAAATCACTTGCGCTAAAGAGGGAGGCTCACTTGGCAGGTGCTAGCATGTGCGGAGATCGCAGGAACGCCGATTAAGGTGTTTACATGTCCTAATAATTCAAAAGATTACTCAGAAAACCAGGTGTTTTAATTGCCGTACGCTTACTTCGATTTTGACCTTACGCAAATTAAGATAGCAGAGTAAGGTGTTTACATGACTATTGCATAATCTGCCTACTGCCATAATCAGTTTAATATTGAATTATTACTGTGCATGTAAATGTACTCATTGATGGGTTTACTGTGGTTCGTTACTCTTACAGAGCCTTTTGGGCTCCCCAAACCCACATCCAGCAGTCTTGTTGTGACGAGTACTGAGTGATGAAGAGGCAGGACGAAGACGCAGGAATTAACAAGGTCAAGGTTTACTTAATAATGAGAAAGAGAATAACAAAGAGAGAGTAAACGACACAACGCTAACAATCACACACAACACAATACTGAACAGTCCAGGGCTAAATAGGGGTGGAAATGAGATGATGAGGTGCAGGTGTGCTGGAGGTGATTAGGGTGCCTAGGGTTTCCATTCCAGTGTTGCCGAGGTGGTGCGCTCAGACCGGTGGCTCAGTAGACCGGCGAATCAGAGCGCCGGAGGGGAGCAACGGGAGGAGCGGGCCGGTCAGGACGGCGACGGTGAAAGTCCCAAATTAGGTTGGGGTCCAGAATGTCCCCAGCCGGAACCCAGCTCCTCTCCTCAGGACCATACACCTCCCAGTCCACCAGGTAATGGAGCCGTCCAGCAGGTCCCTCACCGCATACGCCAGACTCCTGTCAATGTCCAGGGGCGGAGGATGCGTACCCCGGGGGACAGCATCCACCAGAGGACCAGGAACCACCGGCCTGAGGAGAGACACGGTAGTGAGGGGAAAGGAGCAGCCGGTATGATACCTCATTTATCCACCGGACCTTAAACGGCCCAACAAACCGGGGGCTCAGTTTCTTGCAGGGCGGAGAGGGAGGTTTTTTGTGGACAGCCAGAAACGATCCCCAGGCTGGAATACAGTAGCCTCACTGCGGTGGCGGTCGGCTTGGTCCTTCTGCCGACGAATAGCCCTCTGGAGATGGAAATGGGCGGCATCCCAGACCTGTCCGGACCTGTGGAACCACTCGTCGACAGCGGGCGCATTGGTCTGGCTTGGTGTCCAAAGGGCCAGGGCCGGTTGGTACCCCAGGACGCACTGGAAGGGAGTGAGCCCCATGGGGGAGTGAACGAGGGAGTTCTGGGCATATTCTGCCCAGGGAAGAAACCTCGCCCACTCACCCTGCCGGTCCTGACAGTGGCAAAGATTAAACCTCCCCAGATCCTGGTTCATGCGCTCCACCTGCCCTTTCAACTGAGACCTATACCCGGAAGTGAGGCAGGCCATGGCCCCGATCTTCTCAAGGAAAGCCTTCCACACTCGGGAGGTGAATTGGAGGCCACGGTCCGAGATGATGTCCTCCGGAAGTGCATAATTCCGGAAGACCTGTTGGAACAGGACCTCAGTGACCTGGAGAGCAGAAGGAAGACCAGTTAGTGGCAAAAAACGGCATGATTTGGAGAATCAATCTACAACCACCAAGACTGTGGTGAAGGTGTATCACAGGTGTGACCAAGGTCGCTGAGGCACTGGGAGAGGAACTAGTTTGCCTGCCGGGGCGTTCCGAGGTGTCTTCGTTTGGGCACATACGGAACAGGAGTTGACATAGCGGGACACATCAGAAGCCAAGGTGGGCCACCAGTATTTTTGTGCTGGAGAATGCAGGGTACGTGTAACACCAGAGTGCCCTGCCGTAAGGGAGGTGTGCGTCCAGATCAGCAGGCGGTCAAGGACACTGGTGGGTACATACACATACCCTGGAGGGGCATCGGCAGGCGATGGGTCCTCCTGAGCCGCCAGGCGGATGTCTTCGTCCACATCCCAAACGACAGGTGCAACGATGAGAGACGAGGGCAGGATAGGACCCCCCAGATCCTTCCTTTCTCCGGTATGGTGCATCCTGGAGAGTGCGTCGGCTTTCACATTCTGGGATCCTGGGCGGTAGGACAGAATGAATTGAAAGTGAGTAAGAAATTGGGCTTTTTAGAAAAAAAGGCACAGGGATACATTTTCTCTGGCTTACCGTGCCGCTGGGAGAGGACCGCACCCACGCCCTCCTCCGATGCGTCCACCTCCAGGATGAAAGGACAAGATGGATCTGGGTGTTTTAGGGATGGGCGCTGTGGTGAACCTCTCCTTCAGCCTCTTGAAGGCAGCGTGAGCCTCAGGGTTCAAGTCCAGCTTCTGAGGCCCACCCTTAAGGAGAGAAGTGAGCGGGGCAGCTATGGAGCTGAAGGACCTGATGAAACGCCGGTAGAAATTGGCGAAACCCAGGAAGCTCTGTAGGCCCTTGATGGTAGTGGGGACTGGCCATGACCTGACGGCATCCGTCTTCACTCTTTCCATGAACACCCCCTGAGGACTGATCCTGTATCCCAGGAAGGAGATGGCCTGTTGGAGGAATTCGCATTTCTCCCCCTTCACCAACAGGCTGTGTTCCCGGAGGCAGAGTAGGACAGCTCGGACGTCCCTGACATGCTCCTCCAACATAGCCGAGTAGATCAGGATATCGTCGATGTACACCACCACCTGTCTACTCAGCATGTCTCGGAACACGTCATTGACGAAGGACTGGAACACAGAAGGTGCATTGGCGAGGCCGTAAGGCATGACGCAGTATTCAGAGTGGCCTGAGGTAGTGCTGAATGTCGTCTTCCACTCGTCTCCTTCCCGGATTCGGATCAGGTTGTAGGCACTCCTCAGGTCCAACTTGATAAAGTACCAGGCCCCTCGTAGCTGCTCGATGGCCGACGGAACCAGAGGGAGGGGGGTACCGGTACTTGGTGGTGACTGCGTTCAGCCCCCTGTAGTCAATGCATGGTCTCAGTCCTCCGTCTTTTTTGGCCACAAAGAGTAAGCTGGAGAAGGCAGGAGAGGTAGAGCGTCTGATAAACCCCTGTTTCAGGGTCTCCGCCACATTCTTCTCCATGGCCTCAGTCTCCGCCATGGAAAGGGGGTAAATGCGACTCTTCGTGGGGTGTTGTCCCTCCAGCAGGTCAATGGCGCAGTCCCAGGGCCTGTGAGGAGGGAGACACGTAGCCTTTCATGAAGAGAAGACATCGGAGAGATCTGAGTACTCACGTGGAATGTTGGGCTGGAGGGCGGACTCCGGACTCTCCACTGACGTGGAACAACAAACCACCGGCAGGCAGGTCTTGAGGTGGACCAGGCTGTGATCCTCTTGGTGATCCAATTCAAATCAAATCAGATTTTATTGGCCACATGCGCCGAATACAACAGGTACAGACATTACAGTGAAATGCTTAATTACAGCCCTTAACCAACAGTGAATTTATTTTTTATAAAAAAGTAGAATAAAACAACAAAAAAGTGTTCAGAAAAAAAGAGCAGAAGTAAAACAAAACAACAGTAGGGAGGCTATACACACAGGGGGGTTGTGTAGTCTGAGCCAGGGCAATCCCAAGACGATGAAGGGGTGACGTGACGATGTGGAATGACATTTCCTCATGGTGCTCCTGTAGTGTGGAAATGGTGATGGTGATGGGGAGAGTGACTTGCATAATGGTGCCTGATCCATGTGGTTTATTGTCCAGCGAGGTGACGTGTAGTGGAGATGGCAGTGCCACTGTGGGCAACCCCCATTCAGAGACCAGCTCCCTATCTATAATGTTCCCCGCTGATCCGGAATCTATCATTGCAGTAGAAATGGAAGAGAAGGAATAACCAGTCACCGTTAAGGGAACTAAAAACAATGGTTTTGTGATAGGAGATGATGTAACACTCATGGAGCGGCTACGGGAGTCATACAGCCTAGATTGGGAGCTGCCAGGAGTTCTGTGGTCCGTGGTGGAGTAGGGGGTGCTGCCCACCTCCATGGGTGAGGACTCGGAGGCAGGGCGGCTTCCATAGCTCAGATGGGGTGAGCGTCGAGGCTCCGGGAGGTTTGGGAATGCAGTTTCTCTCTCAACATGTCGTCAAGACGGATGGACGTGGTGATGAGGGTATCAAGGTCCATCTCGTCGTCCCGACATGCGAGTTCCATCTTAATGTCCTCCCGTAAGCCTCTCCTGAAGGCCGTGCACAGAGCACGCTCATTCCAGCCGGAAGACGCTGCCACCGTGCGGTAGCTCAGAGCGTACTCGGACATGGGCCCCTCTCTCTGTTGTTGATGGAGGAGACGCTCACCCCGGTCTTTCCCTCCGTGGGATGATCAAACACCGCCCTGAACTGAGCTAGGAAGGTGGAGTAGGGAAGCGCCACTGCCTCCTCTCCTTCCCAGACTGCCGTGGCCCAATCCAGCACCTTTCCTTTAAGTAGCGAAATCACCAGCGCTATCCTGGCTTGGTCAGATGGATTTGCCCCAGGCTGACGCGCCAGATAAAGTGAAACCTGGAGCAGGAAGCCGCTACATTTAGTAGTTTTACCGTCATAGCGCTCCGGTAGGGCGAGGGTTCCCTCAGAAGTGGGTGATAGCACGGGAACAGGTGGATTGGGTGCACTGGCTGCTCCCTGAGGTGGAACCGGAGCGCTGGGCAGATTATGCAGAGTTTGAAGCACTTCCTGCATGGCAGCGTTCAACTGGGCAAGCTGCTGCTGGTGCTGGTCGAGGCACTGGGAAACTCCTGCTGCATCCATTTTCGTGAGTGTGTGTGTGATTCTGTGACGAGTACTGAGTATATGAAGAGGAAGGACGCAGACGCAGGAATTAACAAGGTCAAGGTTTACTTAATAATGAGAAAGAGAATAACGACACGACGCTAACAATCACACACAACACAATGCTGAACAGTCCACGGCTAAATAGGGGTGGTGATGAGATGATGAGGTGCAGGTACGCTGGAGGTGATTAGGGTGCGTTGGGTTTCCATTCCGGTGTAGCCGAGGTGGTGCGCTCAGACCGGTGGTTCAGTAGACCGTTGAATCAGAGCGCCGGAGGGAGCAACGGGAGGAGACGTGACACTTACAGTGGGGAGAACAAGTATTTGATACACTGCCGATTTTGCAGGTTTTCCTACTTACAAAGCATGTAGAGGTCTGTAATATTTATCATAGGTACACTTCAACTGTGAGATTTTTAAGTAATTAATTTGCATTTTATTGCATGACATAAGTATTTGATCACCTACCAACCAGTAAGAATTCCGGCTCTCACAGACCTGTTAGTTTTTCTTTAAGAAGCCCTCCTGTTCTCCACTCATTACCTGTATTAACTGCACCTGTTTGAACTCGTTACCTGTATAAAAGACACCCGTCCACACACTCAATCAAACAGACTCCAACCTCTCCACAATGGCCAAGACCAGAGAGCTGTGTAAAGACATCAGGTATAAAATTGTAGACCTGCACAAGGCTGGGATGGGCTACAGGACAATAGGCAAGCAGCTTGGTGAGAAGGCAAGAACTGTTGGCGCAATTATTAGAAAATGGAAGAAGTTCAAGATGATGGTCAATCACCCTCGGTCTGGGGCTCCATGCAAGATCTCACCTCGTGGGTTATCAATGATCATGAGGAAGGTGAGGGATCAGCCCAAAACTACACGGCAGGACATGGTCAATGACCTGAAGAGAGCTGGGACCACAGTCTCAAAGAAAACCATTAGTAACACACTACGCCGTCATGGATTAAAATCCTGCAGCGCACGCAAGGTCCCCCTGCTCAAGCCAGCGCATGTCCAGCCAGTCTGAAGTTTGCCAATGACCATCTGGATGATCCAGAGGAGGAATGGGAGAAGGTCATGTGGTCTGATGAGACAAAAATAGAGCTTTTTGGTCTAAACTCCACTCGCCGTGTTTGGAGGAAGAAGAAGGATGAGTACAACCCCAAGAACACCATCCCAACCGTGAAGCATGGAGGTGGAAACATCATTCTTTGGGGATGCTTTTCTGCAAAGGGGACAGGACGACTGCACCGTATTGAGTGGAGGATGGATGTGGCCATGTATCGCAAGATCTTGGCCAACAACCTCCTTCCTTCAGTAAGAGCATTGAAGATGGGTCGTGGCTGGGTCTTCCAGCATGACAACGACCTGAAACACACAGCCAGGGCAACTATGGAGTGGCTCCGTAAGAAGCATCTCAAGGTCCTGGAGTGGCCTAGCCAGTCTCCAGACCTGAACCCAATAGAAAATCTTTGGAGGGAGCTGATAGTCCGTATTGCCCAGCGACAGCCCCGAAACCTGAAGGATCTGGAGAAGGTCTGTATGGAGGAGTGGGCCAAAATCCCTGCTGCAGTGTGTGCAAACCTGGTCAAGACCTACAGGAAACGTATGATCTCTGTAATTGCAAACAAAGGTTTCTGTACCAAATATTAAGTTCTGCTTTTCTGATTTATCAAATACTTATGGCATGCAATGAAATGCAAATGAATTGCTTCAAAATCATACAATGTGATTTTCTGGATTTTTGTTTTAGATTCCGTCTCTCACTGTTGAAGTGTACCTATGATAAAAATTACAGACCTCCACATGCTTTGTAAGTAGGAAAACCTGCAAAATCAGCAGTGTATCAAATACATGTTCTCCCCACTGTATAAATAGAAAATATATTATTTAATGGACAAATAATCACCTCTTTACAATGATGATAAGCCTTCCACTCATTAAGAGCATATTCTACTTTAACCATTCCCTCCTCATCCTTTTCACTGGCGTGCTCCCCCAAAAAAAATGGAACAGCCCTGGAGGTGCTGTTTCAGGTAACACACAAACAGTTCCTTTCCATATTAGTTCATTGGGGTAAAGCTCCTCCAAAAGCTCCAATGTCCTTTTACTTTGAATGGGTTATAGGGTCAATGTGATATGAGGCATGAGTGAAGACTGAAGAAATGAACAGGGTGAGGAACTAAATAAAGAGCAAGATATATAGATAAAATATACAGCCCAGAACTAATAACATAAGTTATACGTTAAACTCCACTAGGGTGGGTCAAAAAGGTTCCTTGAATTTGGTATGAGGTTTTGGACAGAAAGGTAATGTGTTTGTTTTTCAAAAGTTTGGTTCCCTAAATCTAAGGATGCTATGGTTGAATGACAATTTGGGTGAGCTATCCCTTTGAATAAACGGTATGGTAATGAGCCAAATAGCCATGTATTATCAGGTAAATTGTAATATCAGTGATGCCAGAAAGCTCCCCTGAATGCAACAATGATAATACAACCTTTCGTAACTTAGAAAAACATGTTGATCCATATTTGAAACTGCACATTCTCACATGCTCAGGCAAATTATGCAAATCTTGAATGGAAACCTGGACAACATTTGCATTTGTGTGCATGAATTTTGCTATGGCTTCATAATAAACATGACAATGTTGTTTTCTGTTGACTTTTTATTCCATTTCCATCAATTAAAGGAATTTAAAATCGAGTGGGTTGCATTTACCAACACAATTACTGCTCAGTATGATGGAATTGTTCATGGAATTGGCCACATTTCTCCTTGACAAAAAGACAGCAAATTCCATTGACAGATATGAATGCAAACTGTCAAGGAGAAGAGGAATGATGATTGGACGAAATATCATTTTGTTGTGAAAAGAATAATCTGTCAAATTGAAGCCATATGGTGTATATGGAAATTAGATCAACTAATCTGACTCCCTCTGCCAAAATGTGAATTCCATAAAGAAATGTAATCTTGAGTTTTGTTTTCAAAGACTATTCATTAGCATAACATTCTCTTGGATCTTAATCGGTGCTGTATCTTATAGTGTGTATGGTTGACTGGTTACATTACAGGTAACCAATTCCTTTGAACAACAGAAGGGTTCAGAGGAGAAGAGTTTAGTGAATTCTAGGCACGTGCCATAGCTACTCCTCATCAATGACCACGTCCCTTGAATCCAATGACCACGTCCCTTGAATCCAATGACCACGTCCCTTGAATCCAATGACCACGTCCCTTGAATCCAATGACCACGTCCCTTGAATCCAATGACCACGTCCCTTGAATCCAATGACCACGTCCCTTGAATCCAATGACCACCCTATAGGATACTTTTCAAATATTAACCTTGAGCAAAGCAGCCCTCCCTATTTTCTTCCTTTTCACCAAAGTCTGGAACATTCCATGGAATGTTAAATCAATTTCCAGCTGCTCTTTGATAGGCCTACAGTACAGGAATTTGGAATGGTCTTTCTCCCAAAAGGCCATGGCAGCAAATTGAAATCTAAGGCCCAACCATCCCACATCCATGAAACCTATTAAAGGAAAAATCCACCCACAACCACTAATTTCTTTAATTTACAGTATTAAAACACTAACATGTGAACAATATTTTTTGTTATATTTTGGCGTTATAATAAGGTTAGTCGCAACATGGAAAATCGTTGTGGAAATCTGTTTCAGCTCAAGTTGACTAAAAAATCCACAATGCAATGCTCGGAGGCTGGCTGGCTAGCTAGCTAGCTTGGTAGGTAGCTGCCTGGCAAACGTAGCTACATACAATAATACCAAAGACAATATCAGCATGTAAAGTAGCTAGTTAACTGTAAAATCGCCTAAACAAACTGCACTATCAATTTAGGAGTCTACAATCTCACCATGTTCAACCTGCAGATCAATGTGCCTCACAGAGTGGAGTCTAACATTCAGCCATACTTTTGAGGAGGAGGGAAACGTTGCCCATGCTTCGTCAATGGGCCGCGCGGTGCATTCTGAGTGATTCTGTCCTCCCGAGTGGCGCAGTGGTCTAAGGCACTGCATCGCAGTGCTAGCTGTGCCACTAGAGATCCTGGTTCGAATCCAGGCTCTGTCATAGCCGGCCGCGACCGGGAGACCCATGGGGCGGTGCACAATTGGCCCAGCGTCGTCCAGGGTAGGGGAGGGAATGGCAGGCAGGGATGTAGCTCAGTTGGTAGAGAATGGCGTTTGCAACGCCAGGGTTGTGGGTTTGATTCCCACGGGGGACCAGTATGAAAAATAAAAAAACAATGTATGCACTCACTAACTGTAAGTCGCTCTGGATAAGAGCGTCTGCTAAATGACGTAAATGTAAAATTCTGGGACAAGGAGCGCTCTCCTTCAAAGAGTGAATGGGAGTCTATTCGGCGCCAGCTCAAAAACCCAACCTTAACACACATTTAGTACAACATTACAAATATTTTCCGAGATGTGAGATCATTAACTTGCTATCTGTAATATTCCGTAGCTTTGGAATTGTGACATGACGTACTTTCGAGGAAAATATTCACGTTTCTTGACATACAGTGCATTCGGAAAGTATTCAGACCCCTTGACTTTTTCCACTTTGTTACGTTACAGCCTTATTCTAAAATGGATAAAAAACTGTTCCCCCCCTCAATCTACACAAAATACCCCATAATGACGAAGCAAAAAACAGTTATTTTAGCAAATGTATTACAAATAAAAAACTGAAATACCACATTTACATAAGTATTCAGACCATTTACTCAGTACTTTGTTGAAGCACCTTTGGCAGCAATTACAACCTCGAGTATTCTTGGGTATGACGCTACAAGCTTGGAACACCTGTATTTGGGGAGTTTCTCCCATTCTTCTCTGCAGATCCTATCAAGCTCTGTCAGGTTGGATGGGGAGCATCGCTGCACAGCTATTTTCAGGTCTCTCCAGAGATGTTAGATCGGGTTGAAGTCCGGGCTCTGGCTGGGCCACTCAAGGACATTCAATGATCTCTCTGTACTTTGCTCCGTTCATCTTTCCCTCGATCCTGACTAGTTTCTCAGTCCCTGCCGCTGAAAAATATCCCCACAGCATGATGCTGCCACCACCATGCTTCACCGTAGGGATAGTGCCAGGTTTCTTCCAGAGATGACGCTTGGCATTCAGGCCAAAGAGTTCAAACTTGGTTTCATCAGACCAGAGAATCTTTCTCATGTTCTGAGAGTCTTTAGGTGCCTTTTAGCAAACTTCAAGCGGGCTGTCATGTGCCTTTTACTGGCCACTCTACCATAAAGGCCTGACCAAGGCCTTTCTCCCCCGATTGCCCAGTTTGGCCAGGCGGCCAGCTCTAGAAAGACTCTTGGTGGTTCCAAACCTCTTCCATTGAAGTATGATGGAGGCCACTGTGTTTTTTGGGATCTTCAATGCTGCAGAAATTTTTTGGTACCCTTCCCCAGATCTGTGCTTTGACACAATCCTGTCTCTGAGCTCTACAAACAATTCATTTGACCTCGTGGCTTGGTTTTTGCTCTGACATGCACTGTCAACTGTGGGACCTTATATAGACAGGTGTGTACCTTTCCAAATCATGTCCAATCAATTGAATTTATCACAGGTGGACTCCAATCAAGTTGTAGAAACATCTCAAGGATGATAAATGGAAACAGGATGCACCTGAGCTCAACTTCGAGTCTCATAGCAAAGGGTCTGAATATTTAATTTGCACAAAAAAAAAAACTATTTTCGCTTTGTCTTTATGGGGTATTGTGTGTTGATTGCTGAGGATTTTAATTTATTTTATAAATTTTAGAATGAGGCTGTAACGTAACAAAATGTGGAAAAAAGGAAGGGGTCTGACTTTGAGAAGGTTAGCTTAGCAATCGCATGACAACTTGAACGCGATTGGCCGACAGTCTGCTGGGTGGGGCATTCTACCTTCATTTATTCACTGGTTTCCTATCTCCTTTCTATAATATCTCTGGCATCGGCACCATGCAATGCACCCTGGACTACAGAGGTAGACAAATAGGAAAAATGTGCTAGACCCTCTACGTGAAATTACAAATTTCTCGAGGTAGGAATATCACAAAAATGTGATCAATGGCTCATTCGAGAGAAGACATTTGCCTGAGTTATGACAATGGCCAGTATTGAAATCTGACATGTATGATAGATGTTTTCGCGATCTAAAAGTCGTATTCCTATTAACTTCCAGTGTAGTGAGAGAGACTTTATCACAGTGCCACGTCATACCAGCCGGATTTCTTCGTGCCTGAACGCCAATAACTCAGATACACATGAAAACATGAAAAGACCCAGGGAATCGATAACATCCCTCAAAGATGCACAAAAACATTAAAACATTCAAAATGGGTGAACCTTTAAGTGGAGTACCAACTATTGAGCTGAGACACACGCACACACAATGTACTACAGGTGAACGGAGGAAAGAAAAAACAAAAAAATGGGAAGAGTGACAGAAAAGAAGAAGGGAGGGGTGGAGGGACTAGCTGTCTTTTAATATAAAAAAAAACTAATAGGGGGACCATGTCTCAAAGCCTGCTGTGATATTTTCTGCCAAAGTAATTCTTATTCGTGGAATGAATTGTTGAATGTTGAATTGAATTATGTTGTGCCAGTAACTGAAAGGTCGCTGGTTCTAATCCCCGAGCCAACTAGGTGAAAAATCTGTCGGTGCCCTTGAGCAAGGCACTTAACCCTAATTGCTCCTGTAAGTCGCTCTGGATGAGAGCGTCTGCTAAATGACATAAAAAATATTTAAAAAATTAAAAAATGAGACGAGAGCTAATAGGAGCTTGATATTTGATATAGACAAATTAGCTTATGGGGAAAGACGGGTAGACTTATTGGTAGTTGGATTCCCTGGGGTTTCCACATTGCTTTAGAGGATAATTGTTGGGAGTCTTCTGCCACTCCTTTGTAATATTTGAGGGCCCATTTCGAGTATCTTCATATCGGCCAGAGGCGAATGAGAGAAGTTGTGCACATGCATTACCTGAGGGATTCATATAGTATCAATATCCGAACAATTGAAAAAGCCTCTACATTTTCACAGACATGCCTTGTGCCCAGTACTTATGATAACACGTGTGGTATGTTCTTTGAATGAAAATGGTGGGCAGTCTTGAAGGAAGTAGAAGAAAACGATCATGTTGCAGCGGCTCAAGTGACTCTTTCATCCCCTGAATTGCATGTAAAAATTAACATACTTTTGAATGTTCTCTAATGAAAAAATAATGAACTGCCCTCAAATCTAATTGTATGGTGCACACTTCTTAGCAGTGGAGTATTTTTGTAGCTAAGGAAGTACAAGATTAAATGAGTTAATTCTGCAGATCACAGAAGCTCCCTGTGGCATCTGCTCCTTTATTTTCCCCTGGATTGTGGCACCCTGTTCCCTATATAGTGCACTACTTTTGACCAGAGCCCTATGTAACGGGAATAGGGTGCCATTTGGGACACATCCATTGAAAGCGACTGCATGATCCGACTAAGAAAATGGTGTTGTAAATTGATATCTCGGGGGCGAAAGACTGATAAGAATATAATTTGATAAGAGCCACTCATTGATTTTTGTTTCACAAAAAAAAAAAATAAGTGTGCATTTAATAAAAGATGAATTAAACCTTTCCTCTTTAATTTCTGGAAGATTGCCAGGGGTGCATTGTGTGGGGAAGAAATGTTATTATGTCTTTTACATCTCTGAAAATTAAGTGTTCACAGCAGTGGTAGGGAATAATTCAAACTCTTAATTTATCCTTAGCTATTACTGTACATTCAGGGAATCGTCAATTTGATGACCCACCGAACAGTTTTAACATGTACAGTTGCTTGCGGAAGTATTCACCCCCTTTGGCATTTTTCCTATTTTGTTGCCTTACAACCTGGAATTAAAATAGATTTTTGGGGGGTTTGTATCATTTGATTTACACAACATGCCTACCACTTAGAAGATGCCAATTATTTTTTTATTGTGAAACAAACAATAAATAAGACAAAAACAGAAAACTTGAGTGTGCATAACTATTCACCCCTCCAAAGTCAATACTTGTAGAGCCACCTTTTGCAGCAATTACAGCTGCAAGTCTTTTGGGGTATGTCTCTATAAGCTTGGCACATCTAGCCACTGGGATTTTTGCCCATTCTTCAAGGCAAAACTGCGCCAGCTCCTTCAAGTTGAATGGGTGTACAGCAATAGGCTGGTGTACAGCAATCTTTAAGTCATACCACAGATTCTCAATTGGATTGAGGTCTAAGCTTTGACTAGGCCATTCCAAGACATTTCAATGTTTCCCCTTGAACGACTCAAGTGTTGCTTTAGCAGTCCTGCTGGAAGGTGAACCTCCGTCCCAGTCTCAAATCTCTGGAAGACTGAAACAGGTTTCCCTTAACGCCAGCCATCATTCCTTCAATTCTGACCAGTTTCCCAGTCCCTGCCGATGAAAAACATCCCCACAGCATGATGCTGCCACCACCATGCTTCACTGTGGGGATGGTGTTCTCGGGGTGATGAGAGATGTTGGGTTTGCGCCAGACATAACGTTTTCCTTGATGGCCAAAAAGGTCTCATCTGACCAGTGTACCTTCTTCCATATGTTTGGGGAGTCTCCCACATGCCATTTGGCGAACACCAAAAATGTTTTCTTTAAGCAATGGCTTTTTTTCTGGCCACTCTTCCGTAAAGCCCAGCTCTGTGGAGTGTACGGCTTAAAGTGGTCCTATGGACAGATACTCCAATCTCCGCTGTGGAGCTTTGCAGCTTCTTCAGGGTTATCTTTGGTCTCTTTGTTGCCTCTCTAATTAATGCCCTCCTTGCCTGGTCCATGAGTTTTGGTCGGCGGCCCTCTCTTGGCAGGTTTGTTGTGGTGCCATATTCTTTCCATTTTTTTATAATGGATTTAATGGTGCTCCGTGGGATGTTCAAAGTTTCGGATATTTTTTTATAACCCAACCCTGATCTGTACTTCTCCACAACTTTGTCCCTGACCTGTTTGGAGAGCTCCTTGGTCTTCATGGTGCGGCTTGCTTGGTGGTGCCCCTTGTTTAGTGGTGTTGCAGACTCTGGGTCCTCTCAGAACAGGTGTATATATATATACTGAGATCATGTGACAGATCATGTGACACTTAGATTGCACACAGGTAGACTTTATTTAACTAATTATGTGATTTCTGAAGGTAATTGGTTGCACCAGATCTTATTTAGGGGCTTCATAGCAAAGGGGGGAATACATATGCACGCACCATTTTTCAGTTATTTATTTTTTAGAATTTTTTGAAACAAGTGATTTTTTTGGGACTATTTTTGGACTATTTTGTGTATGTCCATTACATGAAATCCAAATAAAATCCATTTAAATTACAGGTTGTAATGCAACAAAATAGGAAAAACGTGAAGGGGGATGAATACTTTTGCAAGGCAGTGTAGGATGCCAGATTTGATAGCAATGAGGGTGGCCATTATAGAATGTCAGGTGTTATGTCAAATGTAATTATTACAGACCTAAGCCAATACTGTCTAGTCTAAGGAAATTAATACATTAAATACAAAATGTTGGGTTATTCCAACTCTACAAATGCAATTTTATTTGTCATGTGCACATATTTTGCAGATGTTATGTAGCGAAATGTTTGTGTTCCTAGCTCCAACAGTGCAATAATACACTATAGAGTGTGGAGAACAAGTATTTGATACACTGCTGATTTTGCAGGTTTTCCTACTTACAAAGCATGTAGAGGTCTGTCATTAATTTGCATTTTATTGCATGACATAAGTATTTGATACATCAGAAAAGCAGAGCTTAATATTTGGTACAGAAACCTTTGTTTGCAATTACAGAGATCATAAGTTTCCTGTAGGTCTTGACCAGGTTTGCACGCACTGCAGCAGGGATTTTGGCCCACTCCTCCATACAGACCTTCTCCAGATCCTTCAGGTTTCTGGGCTGTCGCTGGGCAATACGGACTTTCAGCTCCCTGCAAAGATTTTCTATTGGGTTCAGGTCTGGAGACTGGCTAGGCCACTCCAGGACCTTGAGATGCTTCTTACGGAGCCACTCCTTAGTTGCCCTGGCTGTGTGTTTCGGGTCGTTGTCATGCTGGAAGACCCAGCCACGACCCATCTTCAATGTTATTACTGAAGGAAGGAGGTTGTTGGCCAAGATCTCGCGATACATGGCCCCATCCATCCTCCCCTCAATACTGTGCAGTCGTCCTGTCCCCTTTGCAGAAAAGCATCCCCAAAGAATGATGTTTCCACCTCTTTGCTTCACGGTTGGGATGGTGTTCTTGGGGTTGTACTCATCCTTCTTCTTCCTCCAAACACGGCGAGTGGAGTTTAGACCAAAAAGCTCTATTTTTGTCTCATCAGACCACATGACCTTCTCCCATTCCTCCTCTGGATCATCCAGATGGTCATTGGCAAACTTCAGACGGGCCTGGACATGCGCTGGCTTGAGCAGGGGGACCTTGCGTGCGCTGCAGGATTTTAATCCATGACGGCGTAGTGTGTTACTAATGGTTTTCTTTGAGACTGTGGTCCCAGCTCTCTTCATGTCATTGACCAGGTCCTGCCGTGTAGTTCTGGGCTGATCCCTCACCTTCCTCATGATCATTGATGCCCCACGAGGTGAAATCTTGCATGGAGCCCCAGACCGAGGGTGATTGACCGTCATCTTGAACTTCTTCCATTTTCTAATAATTGCGCCAACAGTTGTTGCCTTCTCACCAAACTGCTTGCCTATTGTCCTGTAGCCCATCCCAGCCTTGTGCAGGTCTACAATTTTATCCCTGATGTCCTTACACAGCTCTCTGGTCTTGGCCATTGTGGAGAGGTTGGAGTCTGTTTGATTGAGTGTGTGGACAGGTGTCATTTATACAGGTAATGAGTTCAAACAGGTGCAGTTAATACAGGTAATGAGTGGAGAACAGGAGGGCTTCTTAAAGAAAAACTAACAGGTCTGTGAGAGCCGGAATTCTTACTGGTTGGTAGGTGATCAAATACTTATGTCATGCAATAAAATGCAAATGTATTACTTAAAAATCATACAATGTGATTTTCTGGATTTTTGTTTTAGATTCCGTCTCTCACAGTTGAAGTGTACCTATGATAAAAATTACAGACCTCTACATGCTTTGTAAGTAGGAAAACCTGCAAAATCGGCAGTGTATCAAATACTTGTTCTCCCCACTGTATATACAAAAGTATGTAAACACCCCTTCAAATTAGTGGATTCGGTTATTTCAGCCATACCCATCGCTTACCGGTGTATGAAATCGAGCACACAGCCATGCAATCTCCACAGACAAAAATTTGCCGCAGAATGGCCTTACTGAAGAGCTCAGTGACTGTCAACGTGGCACCGTCATAGGATGCCACCTTTCCAACAAGTCAGTTCGTCAAATTTCTGCCCTGCTAGAGCTGCCCCTGTCATCTGTAAGTGCTGTTATTGTAAAGTGGAAACGTATAGGAGCAACAACGGCTAAGGCACGAAGTGGTAGGCCACACAAGCTCACAGAACGGGACCACCGATTGCTGAAGTGCGTAGCACGTTGAAATCGCCTGTCATCGGTTGCAATACTCACTACTGAGTTCCAAACTGCATCTGGAAGCAACATCAGCACAAATACTGTTCGTCAGGAGCTTCATGAAATGGGTTTCCATGGCCGAGCAGCCGCACACAAACCTAAGATCACCATGTGCAATGCCAAGAGTCGGCTGGAGTGGTGTAAAGCTCGCCGCCATTGGACTCTGGAGCAGTGGAAAAGCGTTCTCTGGAGTGATGAATCACGCTTCACCATCTGGCAGTCCGACGGACAAATCTGGGTTTGGAGGATGCCAGGCAGTGCTTAATTTGAGCCGGACCTCTCAGACTTGGCTTTGTTGGTTCCGGAACCTATTTGCCTAGATCCGGTACCTCTCACAAAATGTTTTTTTTATTGTTCGCACTGTAAACATTCAAATAAAAGAGATCAGCGTTAAATCAAGTTGCCTCCTCGTTATTTCTCCCGCCCCCGAGAAAGACCATCATGTAAAAGCGCGTTGATCCTTCTGTGTAATCGTTTTATCCTGCCACCCTGATTCCAGACCTGCTCTCTTATTTGTACATAGAGGTCATGGGGAGGGCCGGTGGGGTAAGTAACTGATCTTGACACAGGTCTTGTTAGTGGTGGTCAGCTAGTGAAGAGGTCCCTACGTAATCACGTAATGTAGCCTAGGCTAGTTGTCTCCCTACTGAATTTGAAACGTGGCAAAGCCAAGTAAAACTTGGATAAGAAAAGGCAATCAAGTTTAATGAACATTTTCAAATTCAAAAATCCAGAGAAAGATAGTGAATCGAACCCAGAATGAGCCAGAGAACTGTCAGTACCAGAGGAGAGGAGTGAGGGGCAAAGTTTTCATGATGGCAATGCCTTAGCTAGCAGCGCTGCTAATCCCGCCAGTTCAGCATCACCACCGGCACCTCCACTAGCTAGAAGGCCTACTAGCGAGTCAGACTCAGCGGGAGAGGGAGACGGGGAGCTGTGGGGGGGACAGTGCATCCACTGACTATGTGTTCGGAGCAGGTGCAATTTGCAGTTCAAGAACAAGCAAACGTATAACCCCTGGCTTGTCATACAGAATTCAAAGCTGGGCTGTACAACATGCAAAAAGGTAGGGAGCTTGGGTCCAGGAACGACTGGAAGGATTAAACTAGCAAAAGAGTGGGTGGAATATACAGTAACATCCTCTGCCTCAGACATGTCCGAACCAAGGTGCATCTGGTGGCAGAAAGCATTGTAGACAAGCCTAAAGAGGACACCCAGGTTATAGTTAACACAAAAAAATTATAATAGACACTTCCGAACAGCCTTAGAAGGAGGCTAAACGTCACAGCCACAGACCCGCTCATGGCTTTGAGCAAGAAATTGACTATCAGGAGTTAAATGGACTTGACATGGGGAAAATCATTGTGGGAGGTTTTGAAAACTAAGGTAGGAAAACATTTTCCTTTACAAACTTGTTCTGTACTGTGAAGTTAATCTGAAAATGTGCTTCATAGTATCACATAGGCAGGAGGTCTCTATATTCTCATATGTGTGTTCTGCTGTAGCCTACATTGATTTCATTTATATGAAGTTATATTCCGATATTGTGATATTTGTTCTACTGCTACATTGATGTCTTGAAAATTATGGGACATTTGTGTCTTGTAAGCCCCACAGCTGAGTATGTGTGCATATGCATATGGAGGGTGTTCTGCAGTGACAAAAAATTTTGGTGTACACTGATGTCTATAAAATGAGGCTATAAGAAATGTGGATTTGTATAAGCCCTGCAGCTACTCTGAAATATGTGGGCATATTGCAGTGACGTCTAAAATGCTTTGAATTAATCAGCACCTTGGAGAGTGCTGTCCATTTCACTACCATAGATAGTGGGCTACTTGGCTGTTTACTCTGTCTGCTGCGCTACTATGTTATGTTTGTCTTTTTTTTCCACAATGTGTTCCGGTACCTCAGAGCCCCCCGTATAACCCTCCCCCCTCTCGCGCTCAGTATGTGTTCAGGGACCTCCCATAGTGCAAACTGTAAAGTTTGGTGGAGTAGGAATGATGGTCTGGGGCTGTTTTTCATGGTTCTGGCTAGGCCCCTTAGTTACATACTCTTGGTCATGCAGTGTACCTAACAATACAAAACAATCCACGCAAATCCCAAACATAAAAATAAAGGAATTAAGAAATATAGGAACATTAGAACTAGCGAAGTCAGAGTAAGGAATATAAATATACTGAACAAAAATATAAAACGCAACATGTAAAGTGTTGGTCCAATGTTTGAGCTGATATAAAATATCCCAGACATTTTCCATATGCACAAAAAGCTTATTTCTCTCAAATGTTGTGCACAAATTTGTTTACATCCCTGTTAGTGAACATTTGTCCTTTGCCAAGATAATCAATCCACCTGACAGCTGTGGCATATCAAGAAGCTGATTAAACAACATGATCATTACACAGGTGCACCTTGTGCTGGGGACAATAAAAGGCCACTCTAAAATGTGCAGTTTTGTCAGACAACACAATGCCACAGATGTCTCAAGTTTTGAGGGAGTGTCAAATTGGCATGCTGACTGCAGGAATGTCCACCAGAGCTGTTGCCAGAGAATTTAATGCTATTTTCTCTACCATAAGCCGCATCCAACGTTGTTTTAGAGAATTTGGCAGTATGTCCTACCGGGGGGGTGCTGAGGAGTATTTCTGTCTGCACTAAAGCCCTTTTGTGGGGAAAGAAATATTCTGATTGGTTGGGCCTGGCCTCCCACCAAATGTTGATTCAAACCTGGAATTTCCAACATAATAGGCTCTGATAGGCACTTACTGCTTTGGGCCTATCTTATAAATTACTGTCCGATTACTAAAGAGGATCACTATCCTTCGACATACCAAACAAGGCTTTGGCAATCAGTGACAAATTAAGGTCCTACAAGCAACTACCAATGTCTCAATTTTAAGCATGTTGTATTTATGATTACATTTCCTTATCAAGTTACCTGCTTTGCTTTAGCTAGGCTGAACCCACGTTTTAATCATCTTTGGTCTGTGGAAGATTAAGGTAAAACCTCAGGGTTTACATTTAAAGTCAGCTCTTCCCCATTTACCTGGTAAATTGTGTGCAATTAATGTTCTGAATAACAACAAGTGCACTGTACTGAATGTTATTTTTCAACCTTGAAAAACAATAAAGTATTCCATATAATCTCTAGGCTGTCAGCTAGAAGTGTTTTTCTCAAACAGAAAAAAAGACAGCCATCCTCTGTTGAACCAGAACAAATGGACTGTCCTTTTGTCTTCCAACAGAAAAAAGGAACACATCTAAATCTCCCCAATGTGTTTGAATGTCATACAAGCAGCGAAGCAGACTCTGGCAAGCTTTCCCCGACATACTGTAGGTTCGCACACTATCAAGGGACTTTCACCATTACTACAGAGCCCCAATGGGAAGAAATAGACGGAAAGAGTGAGAGAAAAAATCCCTGGCTTGGTATTAATAACAATATGGAGGAGAGATGAATCTCACTGATCGCTTCTCATCACAGAATCATTATGTGCCATGTAGAGATGATTCCTCTTATTAACAAATAGCCTTAGCATCTGTCGCGAGAGGGGAGCCTGTGTAATGATGGTGGATCATCTGCAATAACTGCCTAATGGAATCAAATAATTAAAGTTTCACATGTCACTGGTCCTCTGTAGCTCAGCTGGTAGAGCATGGCGCTTGTAACGCCAAGGTAGTGGGTTCAATCTCCGGGACCACCCATACACAAAAATGTATGCACGCATGACTGTAAGTCGCTTTGGATAAAAGCGTCTGCTAAATGGCATATTATTATTATTATTATTACTGTCTCTGGGGCCCAGGACAGATACAGGAAGTAAAAGCCTCCTCTGGAGCCGTGCCCTTCCCATTTGCGGGGTGCATTGGCTTGACTAAAGAGGAACATTCAGTTTAGGTTGAATTATGACTGTCCCGATCGTATACGGAAGACTCGTGGAACCAAGGTGCAGCGTGATAAGCGTACATTTTATTTAATGAACTGAACACACGACAAAAACAACAAATTATACGTGAAGTCTTGAGCTTACACAACACAAACCTTTACGGAACAAGATCCCACAATAAACTGGTGCCAACAAGCTGCCTAAGTATGGTGCCCAATCAGAGACAACGAGCTACAGCTGCCTCTGATTGGGAACCACCCTGGCCAACATAGATCTAAACGATCTAGAACAAAAACATAGAAAACTAAACATAGAACCTACACACCCTGGCTCAACATTCAAGAGTCCCCAGAGCCAGGGCTTGACAGTACCGCCCCCCCAAAGGCGCGGACTGCGACCGCGCCACACAAACACAACAGGGTAGGGGTCGGGTGGGCATTCCGCCTCGGAGGCGGATCCGGCTCCGGCGTGACCACCACCTTTTCTCCACCTCCCCGTTGCGCCCCTGGTCTGGTCCCGCTGACTGGAGCTGGACCCGACGACGGTGGATCAATCCTTACCGGCTCCGGACTGGAGCCGCTGGCCGGAGCTGGACTGGACACCGGTGGAGCGGATTGCTCTTGCTCCGGAGTGGATCCGCTGACTGGAGTTGGACCGGACCCCGGTGGAGCGGAGTGCTCTGGCTCCGGAGTGGAGCAGCTGACCGGTGCAGGACCAGGCACCGGTGGAACAGGCACGGGCCGTGCAGGACTGGACACGCGCACCACTGGCTTGGTGCGGGGAGCAGGAACGGGCCGGACCGGGCTGACGACGCGCACCACTGGCTTGGTGCGGGGAGCAGGAACGGGCCGGACCGGGCTGGCGACACGCACCACTGGCTTGGTGCGGGGAGCAGGAACAGGCCGGACCGGGCTGATGACGCGCACCACTGGCTTGGTGCGGGGACCAGGAACAGGCCGAACCGGGCTGGCGACGCGCACCACTGGCTTGGTGCGAGGGACAGTAACAGGCCGGACCGGGCTGGCGACGCGCACCACTGGCTTGGTGCGGGGAGCAGGAACAGGCCGGGCTGGACTGGGAACACGCACCACTGGCTTGGTGCGGGGAGCAGGAACAGGCCGGGCTGGACTGGGAACACGCACCACTGGCTTGGTGCGGGGAGCCGGAACGGGCCGGGCTGGACTGGGAACACGCACCACTGGCTTGGTGCGGGGAACCGGAACGGGCCGGGCCGGACTGTGGAGGCGGACTGGAGGTCTGGAGAGGAGAGCTGACCCAACCCGTCCTGGCTGAATGCCTACTTCCACACAATATGTGTGAGGCATCAGCACAGGACGTACGGGGCTGTGCACCCGTACTGGCGCTACAGCACGTGGCACTGGCGCAGGATATACAGGAGGAGGCGTACTGGAGGCCACGAGCGTTGAGCCGGCACACCCCGTCCTGGCTGCATGCCCATCTTTGCACGACACGTGCGTGGTGCTAGCACAGGACGTACAGGACTGTGCCGGAACACTCGCGGCACAGTACGTGGCTCCGCAAACACGGAGCCTGCCCAGTCTCACGCTTCCTAGCCTGAGTACGGGGAGTTGGCTCTGCTCTAACCCTAGGCTCCGCCAACCACCCTTTTAGCCCCCCCCCAAACATTTTCTTGGGGCTGTCTCTCGGGCTTCCTCCTTGGCCGGTACCCTCTGCGTTGCCGCTGCTCCTCTCTGTTGCGCGCCTCCACAGTCTCCTCCCAAGGACGGCGATCCATTCCGGCCTGAATCTCTTCCCAAGTCCAGGATCCCTTCCCGTCCAGGATCTCCTCCCAAGTCCAGGCTGTCTGTTCCTGGACACGCTGCTTGGTCCTCTTGAGGTGGGATCTTCTGTCAGGATCATATACGGAAGATTCGTGGAACCAAGGCGCAGCGTGATAAGCGTACATTTTATTTAATGAACTGAACACACGACAAAAACAACAAACGATACGTGAAGTCCTGAGGTTACACAACACAAACCTTTACGGAACAAGATCCCACAATAAACTGGTGCCAACAAGCTGCCTAAGTATGGTCCCCAAT
The DNA here is from genome assembly GCF_020615455.1 of Coregonus clupeaformis. Lineage (NCBI taxonomy): Eukaryota > Metazoa > Chordata > Actinopteri > Salmoniformes > Salmonidae > Coregonus > Coregonus clupeaformis. The sequence continues at coordinate 40,856,939 of NC_059224.1, forward strand.
CAGAAACAACGAGCTACAGCTGCCTCTGATTGGGAACCACCCTGGCCAACATAGATCTAAACGATCTAGGACAAAAACCATAGAAAACTAAACATAGAACCTACACACCCTGGCTCAACATTTAAGAGTCCCCAGAGCCAGGGCGTGACAATGACAGAATTCTCATTTTATATATTCAAGTAGGCCGAAGCTACATTTTTCTGAACATCTTTTTATTAGTCTACTCACCAACTACTACAAGTGCTAGCTGTCGAATAAGATTAGTTAAGCATTTACAGTGGCTTGTGAAAGTATTCACCCCCCTTGGCATTGTTCCTATTTTCTTGCCTTACAACCTGGAATTAAAATTGATTTCTTGGGGGGTTGTATAATTTGATTTACACAACATGCCTACCACTTTGAAGATGCAAAATATTTTTTATTGTGAAACAATAAAAAAAAGAAAAAAAGAAAAAAGAAAACTTGAGCGTGCATAACTATTCACCCTCCCAAAGTCAATACTTTGTAGATCCACCTTTTGCAGCAATTACAGCTGCAAGTCTTTTGGGGTATGTCTCTATAAGCTTGGCACATCTAGCCACTGGGATTTTGCACATTCTTCAAGGCAAAACTGCTCCAGCTTCTTCAAGTTGGATGGGTTCCGCTGGTGTACAGCAATCTTTAAGTCATACCACAGATTCTCAATTGGATTGAGGTCTGGGCTTTGACTAGGCCATTCCAAGAAATGTAAATGTTTGCCCTTAAACCACTCGAGTGTTGCTTTAGCAGTATGCTTAGGGTCATTGCCCTGCTGGAAGGTGAACCTTCATCACAGTCTCAAATCTCTGGAAGACTGAAACAGGTTTCCCTCAACAATTTCCCTGTATTTAACGCCATCCATCATTCCTTCAATTCTGACCAGTTTCCCAGTCCCTGCCAATGTAAACATCCCCACAGCATGATGCTGCCACCACCATGCTCCACTGTGGGGATGGTGTTCTCGGGGTGATGAGAGGTGTTGGGTTTGCGCCAGACATAGCGTTTTTCTTGATGGCCAAAAAGCTAAATTTTTGTCTCATCTGACCAGAGTACCCTCTTCCATATGTTTGGGGAGTCTCCCACATGCCTTTTGGCGAACACCAAACGTGTTTGCTCTTTTTTTTCATTAAGCAATGGCTTTTTTCTGCCCACTCTTCCGTAAAGCCCAGCTCTGTGGAGTGTATGGCTTAAAGTGGTCCTATGGTCAGATACTCCAATCTCCGCTGTGGAGCTTTGCTGCTCCTTCTGGGTTATCTTTGGTCTCTTCGTTGCCTCTCTGATTAATGCCCTCCTTGCCTGGTCCGTGAGTTTTGGTGGGCGGCCCTCTCTTGGCAGGTTAGTTGTGGTGCCATATTCTTTAAATGTTTTAATAATAGATTTAATGGTGCTCCGTGGGATGTTCAAAGTTTCTGATCTTTTTTTATAACCCAACCCTGATCTGTACATCTCCACAACTTTGTCCCTGACCTGTTTGGAGAGCTCCTTGGTCTTCATGGTGCCGCTTGCTTGGTGGTGCCCCATGTTTAGTGGTGTTACGGACTCTGGGGCCTTTCAGAACAGGTGTATATATACTGAGATCCTGTGACACTTAGAGTGTACACAGGTGGACTTTATTCAACTAATTATGTGACTTCTGAAGGTAATTGGTTGCACCAGATCTTATTTATGGTCTTCATAGCAAAGGGGGTGAATACATATGCACGCATCACTTTTCCCTAATTTATCTTTTAGAATTCTTTGAAACAAGTTATTTTTTAAATTTCACTTCACCAATTGTGACTATTTTGTGTATGTCCATTACATGAAATCCAAATAAATATCCATTTAAATTACAGGTTGTAATGCAACAAAATAGGAAAAACGCCAAGGGGGATGAATACTTTTGCAAGGCACTGTAAGTTGCATTCAGACACTGCTGTTAGACCTTATTTTAAATGTTTATATCAATGCGTGATTATGATACTTGTTATTTTTTCAAAAATACAAAAATGTTCCAGCCAGAACATGATCAGTAATGATTAGAATTTAGTCCGAGCAACAATAAGACTATACAAGGGTACCACCCTTCACCTTGCAGTCTATAATCACCTCATTAGGGGAAAGTTCTGCTAGGAAAAGTCTAGTTAGGACATTTCAGTATTCAGATGCTTCCTTGAAATCTTTACTACCTCTCACCTAGCCATAGCATCCAGAATCAGGTAATTTACAGCATTGTGTGGGGGTAACCATCTTTCAAATTGTAGATATTTACACACCTTTAAAGGGTAACTTTCAACCCCAATTTCAGCCTTTGCCCAACCCCTTTACAAAAAAATTATGCATTCAGGTGAGAAGTTGTGGGTGGGGGGAATTGCTCATAAATATAAATTTTGTGTGTAGGTACACGTAGTTGTACCTGACCCCAACACTTTCTCACTAAAGCATACAGTTGAAGTCGGAAGTTTACATACACTTAGGTTGGAGTCATTAAAACTCGTTTTTCAACCACTCCAAAAATGTATTGTTAACAAACTATAGTTTTGGCAAGTCGGTTAGGACATCTACTTTGTGCATGACACAAATAATTTTTCCAAGAATTATTTACAAACAGATTATTTCAATTATAATTCACTGTATCGCAATTCCAGTGGGTCAGAAGTTTACATACACTAAGTTGACTGTGCCTTTAAACAGCTTGGAAAATTCCAGAAAATGATGTCATGGCTTTAGAAGCTTCTGATAGGCTAATTGACATCATTTTAGTCAATTGGAGGTGTACCTGTGGATGTATTTCAAGGCATACCTTCAAACTCAGTGCCTCTTTATTTGACATCATGGGAAAATCAAAAGAAATCAGCCAAGACCTCAGAAAAAAAATTGTAGACCTCCACAAGTCTGGTTCATCCTTGGGAGCAATTTCCAAATGCCTGAAGGTACCACGTTCATCTGTACAAACAATAGTACACAAGTATAAACACCATGGGACCACGCAACCGTCATACCGCTCAGGAAGGAGACGCATTCTGTCTCCTAGAGATGAACGTACTTTGGTGCGAAAAGTGCAAATCAATCCCAGAACAACAGCAAAGGACCTTGTGAAGATGCTGGAGGAAACAGGTACAAAATTATCAATATCCACAGTAAAACAAGTCCTATATCAACATAACCTGAAAGTCTGCTAAGCAAGGAAGAAGCCACTGCTCCAAAACCGCCATACAAAAGCCAGACTACGGTTTGCAACTGCACATGGGGACAAAGATCGTACTTTTGAGAAATGTCCTCTGGTCTGATGAAAAAAAATAGAACTATTTGGCCATAATGACCATTGTTATGTTTGGAGGAAAAAGGGGGTCACTTGCAAGCCGAAGAACACCATCCCAACCGTGAAGGACGGGGGTGGCAGCATCATGCTGTGGGAGTGCTTTGCTGCAGGAGGGACTGGTGCACTTCACAAAATAGATGGCATCATAAGGAAGGAAAATTATGTGGATATATTGAAGCAACATCTCAAGACATCAGTCAGGAAGTTAAAGCTTGGTTGCAAATGGGTCTTCCCAATGGACATTGACCCCAAGCATACTTCCAAACTTGTGGCAAAATGGCTTAAGGAAAACAAAGTCAAGGTATTGGAGTGGCCATCACAAAGCCCTGACCTCAATCCTATAGAAAATGTGTGGGCAGAACTGAAAAAGCATGTTCAAGCAAGGAGGCCTACAAACCTGACTCAGTTACACCAGCTCTGTCAGGAGGAATGGGCCAAAATTCACCCAACTTATTGTGGGAAGCTTGTGGAAAACTACCCGAAACGTTTGACCCATGTTAGAAAATTATAGGCAATGCTACCAAATACTAACTGAGTGTATGTAAACTTCTGACCCACTGGGAATATGATGAAAGAAATAAAAGCTGAAATAAATCATTTTCTCTACTATTATTCTGATATTTCACATTCTTAAAATAAAGTGGTGATCGTAACTGACCTAAGACAGGGAATTTTTACTAGGATGAAATGTCAGGAATTGTGAAAAACTGAGTTTAAATGTATTTGCCTAAGGTGTATGTAAACTTCCGACTTCAATTGTACTTACCAGAATTCCACTGGCATGCTCTGATAAGAAGATGATGTGCATCATGAGCAAAGATGGCTCTGGACAGTTAGCGCACAGTGGTAAGTGCCGAGTTCCAGAAATCTATTGCCACTTGCGGTGTATGTTCGAATCCCCCATGGGGCGCGAAATAAATTTGTGGACTCAAATTTATTGCGGTATTGTGTTGGGAAGAAAAGTGTAATCATCACCTTGAAAATGATGATTAGGGGCGCAATTAAATCCAACCCGCATTGCAGTATTTACAAAGTAGCTCTATTTCCAATGTTCAAATTAACTCCCAGATTGGTCTTGGGTACTGTATAAAAACCTACAACGACTACCAGGGTGACCCCTCTCACAGGTATGCGTTCAGAATTAGAAGTGTGTGGTCACGGGATGAATATTTTAAATATATTTGCCCAATGTGGAATTAGAACTATGAGCCAACAATTTCAGCTGAATCAGTCATAGCGTCTGGGAAAAAATACAACGAGTTGACATGACCATCATCGATTTCTTGTTATGATGGATGTAGCTACGAATAAAAACATATATTCATCATAGCCTACATGTTGTTTTCTTCGTAAAAGCACATATATGTGTATGAAACGGTAAGCAAAAATATTGAATTTGGTCATATGCAGAAATGTGCATTACTGCCTTTTGAATTTTGTGTAACGTCAGTAGTCTAGTCAAGGAAGCATCATGCAAAATATATATTGGCACACTCCACTTACCAAGACCATTGCCAAAAAAGGTGCGCTGTCACCTGCTTTTATAGTAGGCCTTGAGGTGGTACCACCCAGCACATCTAGAAGGGAGTGTATTTCATACGAACCCCTCCCTTGAGATGAGCCTCTACTCTACATCACGATTCCAATGGTAGAGTTGAACCGCTAGGTGCAAAGAAAGCTAGATTTACTACTAAAATACCTAAATATATCACTTTTGCAATGAACTGTCAAAATTAAGACCAGAATTGACGTGTTTCACTATAACTGAGCCTAAAACATCTTGTTTTTGATTATTTAAAAAAAAGTGTTTTCATGAAAGTTACTCTTTTTTTAATATATTTTTTTATTTTACTTTTAGTTAACTAGGCAAGTGAGTTAAGAACAAATTATTATTTACAATGACGGCTTTACACTATGTAAAGTCAAACCAAATATTTTAGTTTATTTGGCAATAATAAATAAAACATCTCTACATGCCTCTATCTTCCTATGACTTTTACCTAGTGGTGTTTAAAGTTAGCTGAAGGTCAATGGATTGCACTTTCTCCTGTTCCATAGACTACTTTCAGGGTGAGATACCGTCTAACAAAAAGTTGTAAAATACTGAACTTCCCCTTTAATCTACACTCTGATGTTATGTCCCCTGCAAATTGTTGTGTCCCTCTTGCTTCGGTGCCTTTCTCTACTTTCCTAGTTTGTTTCAGCACTCTTTCAATGACCCCATGTTAGCCTACTGGCACCAGCCACAACTCTATGGCAAAACTGAAAGACAATAAAATAAATGAAAGGGAGAGGAATTAAGTGCTCTAATGGTCACAAAATGGAGGGATACATGAGAAGTATTGAACTTTGCTGAATCTCTGCGGTGCACTGATTGCTGGTCGAAATCAAGGGGCACGCTCAATTCCAAACTTTCTTAGAATCTTTTCCCACTGCCCAGGGGTGATGGAGACCCCATGTTGATTTTTCGGATAGGTAATTTCTCTCTTTTCAGTGTCGCTCACCCTCCCGCGGTCCTTTAAAAGCCTACGCTACAGGGTCTGTACTGACATACTGTATATTGTCTGCTTTAGCCTACTCAAGGGGGGCTAATGGCTATCTACAATTGGGTTTTGGTAACTCCATCTAAAAATTAACATTTGTGGTCTTGTTCTTTACCGTGGAAATATGTCACTTTAATTTTCTATTATGCGTGGTACTCAAGGTTTTACTCTGTAACAGAGTACTAGAAATGTGAATTGCATAGGGCAATCTGTGTAATGTGTGAGTGGAAATGCAGGAACACGCACACACCTATTTGAGGAGAGCATCTGCTATGGAGTTTATGTCAAATGGAACAAAATATGTGAACATGGTGTACATTATGATAGAAAGAATTTGCAGTAGCGTTACATTAAGGTTATTATAAATGATAAGTGTGTAAAATCCTGTTACTCTGGTTATGTAAATTGCTGTTTTAACATAGCTCTGTACCTGGTCCACCACAGCTGTGCACATCTCGTGTTCTTACCCCCACCCTCTGTACTCTGAAACTTGCATGTTCGGAGTCAAGGTATCTCTGTTCCGAACGAAGTCTCTCTTTATCCTCTATTCTAAGAACAAACAGTTCTTAGTACTTGCAAGAGAACACAGAGGACAGAATATTTGGCCACCGCATCCGGTAGATAACGGTTGGTTCGACACATTGAGACAGTTGTGGTGGAACCAGCCATGACTAAGCATTTATAGGTCTACTATATAAGACCTCTGTTTATCTCTGTATGTCAGAGCTCTCGGCCCAACACTCGACCAGCCTCATTATTGCAGAGCACTCACTCTATTCATTTGTGTATAGTGTGACCTGCTCTTTTATTAATACGTTTTGAATAAAGTAATATCCTGATTGGTGATTGACCTTGTCTCTCCTCATTAAATAATTCGAATTTCCACGACAACATACATTTATTAGTGTATTGTTAAGGTATTACATATGAATTCCTCTTTTTCTGGATTTTTGGTTTAGTCGCATGATTTGGATTTCATGGCACAACTGTTGGTTTATGTAGTAGAAGACCAACCAGAAGATGCAAGAACATTCAAATCTTTAATTTTACCTAATTCTCCCCGGTTGGCCCCTCCTCATTTCCCCCTCATTTATAATTTTTATAGCAGTAGAATTTAATACAAATCGTTAATGTCATTCAGATTGAGACCTAATACGGGAAAAGTGTTACAGGAGGGGGTCGCAGTTCCGGAGCGATCCACAAGGTGTCCTCCTCCGACAACCTTAGGCACCTCCTCTCTCACAGTCTGGAATAATCATGATCCTATTGGTGTCACCTGTGTCTACCTGTTCACCTGTGTATTTATGCCCTCACTTCCCTGTGTTCCCTTGCTCAGTTTTCTCTGCTAGTTTCTCTATGTTCAGCAGTACTAATCAGTGTCTGATCGGAGAAGTATGTACAGGTACTCGAGAAGTGTTCTCCCTGTTTCTTTATTATTTCAGCCGTAGTTACTATTTCGTATTTTGGCTTTCAGCCTGTTTTTGGAGACTTATTTGATCAACCTTTCATTTATCGTGTTAAGTCCGTTATTTTGTATCCTGGCTTCGGGACCACCAGGAAAGATCGTGGTTTCACCATCTCTGCCTACTGCCTACTGTCTATCCTGCACCGCACCTGGGTCACACCTCACACCAATATGGACCCAGCGGAGGTAGCACAGTATCGGAGCACATTGGCAACGCAGGGAGCTATGCTGAACCAACACGACCGCAGCCTGCAGAAGATCACAGAGAATCTCCGCCAGCTGACGATTGCCGTGCAGAGCCGGCCACCTCCGGAGAGGTATGATGGACGTCCAGGTGGCTGCAGGGAATTCCTCACCCAGTGTTCCCTGGTATTCAGCCTACAACCCTCCTCCTTCCCGATGGAGCAGGGCCGGGTGGCCTACATCATCACTCTGTTGATGGGTCTGGCCCTTTCCTGGGCTACCGCGGAGTGGGAAAGCCAAACTCCGGCGTGCTCCGACTCCTACCAATTCACTTGGGAGTTACGCAAGATGTTCGACACCTCTCGGGTGGTGTCGGGGTCCGTTCGGCAGGATGACCGTTCGGTGGCGGACTACTCCGTGGAGTTCCGGACCCGGGCTCGAGAGGCAGGATGGAAGGAGGTCGTCCTTTACGCGCAGGGGCTATCAGAGGAGATGAAAGACGCTGCCTGAGCGACTGGTTGGCCTGGTCGACCTCTCGGTGCCGTTAGACAATCGGCGTCGTGAGAGGGCGCACGAGAAAGGAATGAAGCAAGGCGCGCCTCTGCGTCCCCTTATCAGCCCGGAGGCTTTCCGCCAATTCAGGGAGGAGATGCGTCAGGAGGAAGTTATGCAGCTGTGTGCGGCGAGCTTGTCCAGGATGGAGAGGCAGAGGCGCCAGGGACGTTGCCTGTACTGTGGCCAGACAGGTCACCACTGCGACTCATGCCCGGAGAAGCAGGGAAATGGGAGGGCTCGCTAATATCGGGAGGGGTGCTAGCGAGCCGGAACCGAAACCCCAACTCCAGAGACTCACAGACTTTTCTCCCCGTCAGGGTTCAGTGGGCTCGCGCTGCACATCGGGCGCATTTACTGGTGGCTTCTGGGGCTGCGGGAAACTGATGGATGCGGGGCAGGCCCAAGGGTGGTAAGTTCCGTTACTCTCGCTCTCCGAGCTGGTTTCGGTCATGGGCCTGGACGGCTTGCCGTTGGTGTCGGGCTTCATCACCCGGTGCACTGTCCCCGTGCGTGTCCGGGTGGCAGGGGGGCTATGGGAGGATATCCAGTTTTTCATTTTGGACTCTCTGGAGTGTCCCCTCGTCCACGGGCACCCCTGGCTGGGCGCTCACAAACCCCGTATAGACTGGTCCATGGGGCGGCTCATCCTGGAGGGAGGCTCCGCCCCATCCTGTTCCGGTCTCCACCGACCACTCATCAGCCCAAACCACTGTCCCAGACCACCTATAAGTCCTCACCTCTTCCCCAGGTCCTGCACTCCAAACCGCCTACTGCCCTAGCGGACGGCGGCTACAGACACCGTCACCGGCCCAGACCTGGCAGGCATTCCCAGAGAGTATTGGGATATGGGGGTCATGTTTAGTAAGAATCGTGCCAAGGCCCTACCTCCTCACAGGCCATGCCCACACGAGGGCGATTGTTTTCCTTGTCCCGGCCGGAGACGCTGGTCATGAGGGAGCATATCGACGAGGCGCTCATCGAGGGTCACATCCGCCCCCCTACCTCACCCGCGGGCGCAGGCTTCTTCTTCGTGGAGAAAAAGGACGGTGGGCAGCGGCTGTGCATTGATTACCGGGCGCTCAACGACATCACGGTTAAGAACCGCTGTCCACTCCGAGGACGGCATTCAAGTCGTTTCAGGGAGCCCGGGTCTTCACCAAGCTGGATTTACGAAATGCCTACAACCTGGTGAGGATTCGGGAGGGGGACGAGTGGAAGACGGCTTTTAACACACCCTGTGGGCATTACGGCTACCAAGTCATGCCGTTCGTTCTAGCCAACGCGCCTGCGGTGTTCCAAGCGTTGGTCAATGACATGCTCCGGGACCTCCTCGACTACAACGTCTTTGTGTATTTGGATGACATCCTAATATTTTCAAAGGACATGAGTGAACACGAGCAGCGCGTTTGGCAGGTGCTCCAATGCCTTCTCTGTCACCAGCTCTTCAAGAAGTGCGTGCTCCACACGGAGACAGTCTCCTTCCTGGGGTTCATCGTCACCCAGGGGGACCTATGGATGGACCCAGCCAAGGTCAGCGCGGTACTGGATTGGCCCCAGCCCTCCTCCCTCAAGCAACTAGAATGGTTTTTAGGGTTCGCACATTTTTATAGCTGATTTATTCGCAATTTTAGCTCCCTAGCCGCTCCCATGACAGCCCTCACCCAGATGAGCATGCGCTCCTTCGCCTGGACCCTGGAAGCGGGGAAAGCATTCGATGCGCTTAAGCTGCGTTTTACATTGGCTCCGGTCCTAGGGCATCCTGATCCGTCCCTGCCATTCATGGTGGAGGTGGAGGCTTCAGAAGTTGCGGTGGGAGCAATCCTGTCCCAGCGGTTCTTCACGGACGGTAAGATTCACCCCTGTGCGTTTTTCTCCGGTCGGCTGTCCCCAGCGGAGCGGAATTATGACGTGGGGAACCGTGAGCTGCTAGCGGTCAAGCTCGCCCTGGGGGAGTGGAGGCATTGGCTAGAGGGGGCCGCCCAGCCATTCGACGTATGGACTGACCACAAGAAAATAGCCTATATTCAGGGGACCAATATGCTCAACTCCAGGTGGGAGTTGTTCTTCACCAGGTTCCGGTTCATGATCTCATATCGTCCTGACGCGCTCTCCCGGCAGTTCGACCCCGTGGACCTGGTGGAGAGGGACGACCCTATTGTCCCCAATGCCCTGATTGCTGCCCCAGTTTCGTGGGGAATCGATAGGCTGGTCAGAGTAGCGCTATGGCGGCAGCCCGATCCGGGCGGAGGTCCATCGGGGAGGACGTACGTACCCAAGGCAGTGCGCTTGCGACTGCTTCAGTGGGCGCACACGTCCGACCTCCCCAGCCATTCGGGGGGCACCAGGTCAAAATCAAATCAAATCAAATATTTTATTTGTCACATACAAGTGTTTAGCAGATGTTATAGCGGGTGTAGCGAAATGCTTGTGCTTCTAGCTCCGACAGTGCAGTAATATCTAACAAGTAATATCTAACAATTTCACAACATATACCTAATACACACAAAACTAGTAAGGAATGGAATTAAGAAAATATACATGGACAAGCAATGACAGAGAGGCATGGACTAAGATACAGTAGAATATTATAGAATTTAATGCAGTATATATATATGAGATGAGTAGTGCAAGATATGTAAACATTATTAAAGTGATGGTAAACATTATTAAATTGACTAGTGTTCCATTTCTTAAAGTGGCCAGTGATTTCAATAGGCAGCAGCAGCCTCTAATGTGCTAGTGATGGCTATTTAACAGTCTGATGGCCTTGAGATAGAAGCTGTTTTTCATTCTCTCGGTCCCAGCTTTGATGCACCTGTACTGACCTCGGGTGCTGTATTTGTCTTGGAGGGCGGGTAGTTTGCCCCCGATAATGTGTTCGGCAGACCGCACCACCCTCTAGAGAGCCCTGCGGTTGCGTGCAGGGCAGTTGCCATACCAGGTGGTGATACAGCCCGACAGGATGCTCTCAATTGTGCATCTGTAAAATTTTGTGAGTGTTTTAGGTGCCAAGACACATTTCTTCAACCTCCTGAGGTTGAAGAGGCTCTGTTGCGCCTTCTTCACCAAACTGTCTGCGGGGGTGGACCATTTCAGTTTATCGTTGATGTGTACACCAAGGAACTTGAAGCTTTCCACCTTCTCCACTGCGGTCCCGTCGATGTGGAGAGGGGGGTGCACAATATGTCCATAAACACTGGATATGTCCATAAACACTGGATTTAATTTCCTCCCTATCCTCTTCTGATGGATACACAGATACACAGGGGGGGGGGGGTGCACTGTTACAGGATGGGGGTCGCAGTTCCGGAGCGGTCCACTAGGTGTCCTCCTCCGACAGCCTTAGGCACCTCCACACTCACAGTCTGGACTAATCATGATCCTATTGGTGTCACCTGTGTCTACCTGTTCACCTGTGTATTTTTGCCCTCTATGCTCAGCAGTACTAATCAGTGTCTGATCGGAGAAGTATGTACAGGTACTCGAGAAGTGTTCTCCCTGTTTCTTTATTATTTCAGTCGTAGTTACTATTTCATATTTTGGCTTTCAGCCTGTTTTTGGAGACTTATTTGATCCACCTTTCATTTATCGTGTTAAGTCCGTTATTTTGTATCTTGGCTTCGGGAATACCAGTAAAGTTCCTTGTTTCACCATCTCTGCCTACTGCCTACTGTCTATCCTGCACCTCACCTGGGTCACACCTCACACCAACCCTTACAGAAAATATTCTGCATGTCACCACTGCTCTCTCATTCTCAAGATATAGGACAGATGTAGGCTAAACTAGTTTTATGATGATATGGTATGGATGGTGTGTTGAACGCTGGATTTCATGGTCACTGACATACAGTACTGTTCATAGATGTGTTTATTAATTAGAATAGTATGCCTTTAGATGGAACTTGAAATGAGATCAGAGACATATTGTAAATGCAAGCCAGGGAACTAGCTCACACATATATCAAAGCCTTAAATTACTTAGACAAGCAACAAGGAACAGTGGAAGCAAGCATTGGAGGATGAAAAATAATATGTACTGCTTTTGGTACTTGTTTGTTTTCTGCTACATATGAGCTTGGCAGATTAAGCTTCTTGGAAATGAGTTATTGTATTTTAAAATGTCAATTTCAATTGCCATCATATTTTTGGCATGAGGCAAACAACATAACCATGACCCTCCCGTTTCTATTACTACATTTAAAAGAGTGCCCAGTTTGTAAAAGCCATTTTTGTTTTGGGTAAGGATATTGGAAAATATATTCTTGCAGGGTGATCATAACCTCTGTTTTGAAAGCCATATACATTTACATTTACGTCATTTAGCAGATGCTCTTATCCAGAGCGACTTACAGTTAGTTAGTGCATACATTATTATTATTATTATTATTTTTTTTTTTATACTGGCCCCTCGTGGGAATCGAACCCACAACCCTGGCGTTGCAAACGCCATGCTCTACCAACTGAGCTACATCCCTGCCAGCCATTCCCTCCCTTACCCTGGACGACGCTGGGCCAATTGTGCGCCGTCCCATGGGTCTCCCGGTCACGGCCGGCTACGACAGAGCCTGGATTCGAACCAGGATCTCTAGTGGCACAGCTAGCACTGCGATGCAGTGCCTTAGATCCATGTGTTAGCCTTGAATGTACTTAGGGAGCTGTCATCATAAATACGGTTATCATCTGGAAAAACTGAGGGAGTCTTGATTGAAGACACAAGCATTTAATTGCAGTGCCGAAGCCCATAGATTACAATTAGACATGAATTATGTGAACACAATTACCTTCACTGGACTGACTTGCCCTCTCATTCTAGCCTCCAGGCTATTCCCAATCACAACTAACCCACCATTTGACGTAGAACCTGCAAAAGGGTAACCTCCCCCCCACATGCAAAAGTAATAATTTGTACCCCATTGCATGTGTGCTGAATGGTGTTGATTCCTGTTGTGTGTTGATCCATCCATTGTTGAACAGTGGATTGAGTTGGACACCAAGGGCTTAAAAATAACGACAGTGAGTGCATCCCAATTCATGTAAATGTGAGCATCTGTCCCATTCAGTCCACATAGGACAGCATTGGCAATGTTCTTCAAGCATCAAATACAGTGCATATATCCTCTGAGGTCTAGAGGGACTGTGCTTGTGTACAGGTGACTTCTAACAACTTGTGCACAAATATATGTTTTTTATTTTTTATCTAGTGGATAACTTCATACATTTCAGTTAGCATTTCCTTTATAAATGTGCTTTCTTGGAGAATAATTAATTTTGTTGATATTGCTGTTGTAAATAGTTTCCTACTTCACAAAGAACTCCATAAGAACAACCCCACTAAGCCGTACCCACAGAAGAAGTTCAGGGAAAAGCTACTCACAGAAATGGTGAGCTTTGCTAAACAGTCTGAACCACAACCTCCACCACGACCACCACCAACATCCTGCATGCCAGAATACTATGGTGATGATGCCAGCAAAGACAGGAAGAACTGTAGGAGATGTCTGGATGTTGGCATCCCCAAAGTGAAAACACCTGTGTACTGCAGGAAGTGCCAAGTCCCTTTGTGCCATACATCAAAGCGTAACTGTTTCAAGGATTGGCACAACAGCAAGTTTTAGGGTAAAAGGGTCTACATTTTTTGTGACAACCCACCCAAGGACACCATATCATTGTTTATAGTTTTGGGATGTGTGGACTTTTTGTTTTTAAATTTGTTTGTTTGTAGTTTCTAATACATCTGCTCAGTTTGGAGTCATACTTTCCCATTGTATGGTTTATTTTAATGAGAACATGTATAGAGGTCTGGGAGAACATTGGAAACAACATCAAAACAGTTGTATTTTGATGGAATGTACACCTATAGTGATGTGTTAGTGAAATTAAATGATTTTTGCTGTCTGGTACCTGATAAAAGTCAAATGACACTGATGGTGCCATTTGGGGTGAGGTTGTCTTCCTCTAAGCGGGGAGGTGAGCTTGGCTTCTTCTTTATATGTGTTGAGTAAAGCTTAAACCATCCATTTAGATTGTAGGTAGGTATTGTAGTTAGGTATTGTAGGTAGTTTATCCAGGTAGTTATTGTAGGTAAGTATTGTAGTGTATTCGACTGAGCCCGGTGAAGCACGAGGCTAGCTAGCTAACCCACTACCTGGACCATTAAAGCTAGCTAGCTAGCGGGTAGCAACACCGCAGCCACTGCTTAAACCATGCATTTAGATTGTAGGTAGTTTATCCAGGTAGTTATTGTAGGTTGTTATTGTAGGTAAGTATTGTAGTGTATTCGACTGAGCCCGGTGACGCACGAGGCTAGCTAGCTAACCCACTACCTGGACCATTAAAGCTAGCTAGCTAGCGGGTAGCAACACCGCAGCCACTGCTAGCTGGCCAACTATACCAGCTAGCAGTACTGTAGCAACTAAATACATTTCAACGGAACGATTTGATTAGTGTAAAGTTAGCTAGCTACATAGTTGTCTTGGTATCAAAGACAAAGGTGTAGTATAGAGAAACTATCGAGGTTAGCTAGCCAGCTACATTTTCAAACAGTCAACACCGCAGCCACTGCTAGCTAGCCAACATTACCAGCTAGCAGTACTGTATCATTTTAGCAATGAGAATTTTGCAATGTAAGCTTCACTTTCTGAACATTCGAGATGTGTAGTCCACTTGTGTAGCTAGCATGACTGACTTTGTGCTAGCTAGCCAACGTGTAATTACTTCTGCGTTATGAAAGGAACTAGACACGGAAATGAATGATCCATTGGTAGTTTGTTGTAACCAAGTATTGCTGCTAAACCGTGTGTTATTGGATGCTAGCATGCTAGTTAGCTATGGCGTCATAGGATACGGTGCCCTGGGCGGTTTTCACAGAAGAATACTGTGCCAAGTTAGCTAGCTGAATAAACTAAGTTAGTCTATTCCTGGAAACATTGAACTACTGTAGATTACAGCAATTATAATTTCTAAAGTGGAAGTTGGAAGAGTTGTTTCAGTGAAAGGTTAGTGAGGGAGGCCTCGTTTCCCCAGATGTTTAATTAATTTCATTCCGATCTCCTTTGCATTAGTGTAGCCTTTTCTGTAGCCTGTCAACTATGTGTCTGTCTATCCCTGTTCTCTCCTCTCCGCACAGGCCATACAAACACCTCACACCGCGTAGCTGCTGCCTCTCTAACCTGGTGGTCCCTGCACGCATGACCCACGTGGAGTTCCAGATCTCCGGCAGCCTCTGGAACTGCCGTTCTGCGGCCAACAAGGCAGAGTTCATCTCAGCATATGCTACCCTCCAGTCCCTCAACTTCTTGGCGCTGACGGAAACATGGATTACCACAGAAAACACTGCTACTCCTACTGCTCTCTCCTCGTCTGACCATGTGTTCTCGCATACCCCGAGAGCATCTAGTCAGCGGGGCAGTGGCACAGGAATTCTCATCTCTCCCAAGTGGACGTTCTCTCTTTCTCCCCTGACCCATCTGTCTATCTCCTCATTTGAATTCCTTGCTGTCACAGTCACTAGCCCATTCAAGCTTAACATCCTTATCATTTATCGCCCTCCAGGTTCCCTTGGAGAGTTCATCAATGAGCTTGATGCCTTGATAAGTTCCTTTCCTGAGGATGGCTCACCCCTCACAGTTCTGGGTGACTTTAACCTCCCTACATCTACCTTTGACTCATTTCTCTCTGCTTCCTTCTTTCCACTGCTCTCCTCTTTTGACCTCACCCTCTCACCGTCTCCCCCTACTCACAAGGCAGGCAATACGCTTGACCTCATCTTTACTAGATGCTATTCTTCTACTAATCTCACTGCAACTCCCCTCCAAGTCTCCGACCACTACTTTGTATCCTTTTCTCTCTCGCTCTCCTGCAACACTACTCACTCTGCCCCTACTCAGATGGTAATGCGCCGTCGCGACCTTCGCTCTCTCTCTCCCACTACTCTCTCCTTCTCCGCCTAAACATACTTCAACTAAAACCCCTACAACTTTGGTTTACTTTACTTTATTGGCATCATTTAGCAGATGCTCTTATCCATAGCCCAATATCTGATGAGTACTTACAGTGGGGAAAAAAATTATTTAGTCAGCCACCAATTGTGCAAGTTCTCCCACTTAAAAAGATGAGAGAGGCCTGTAATTTTCATCATTGGTACACGTCAACTATGACAGACAAATTGAGAAAAAAAATCAAGAAAATCACATTGTAGGATTTTTTATGAATTTATTTGCAAATAATGGTGGAAAATAAGTATTTGCTCACCTACAAACAAGCAAGATTTCTGGCTCTCACAGACCTGTAACTTCTTCTTTAAGAGGCTCCTCTGTCCTCCACTCGTTACCTGTATTAATGGCACCTGTTTAAACTTGTTATCAGTATAAAAGACACCTGTCCACAACCTCAAACAGTCACACTCCAAACTCCACTATGGCCAAGACCAAAGAGCTGTCAAAGGACACCAGAAACAAAATTGTAGACCTGCACCAGGCTGGGAAGACTGAATCTGCAATAGGTAAGCAGCTTGGTTTGAAGAAATCAACTGTGGGAGCAGTTATTATGAAATGGAAGACATACAAGACCACTGATAATCTCCCTCGATCTGGGGCTCCACGCAAGATCTCACCCCGTGGGGTCAAAATGATCACAAGAACGGTGAGCAAAAATCCCAGAACCACACGGGGGGACCTAGTGAATGACCTGCAGAGAGCTGGGACCAAATAAACAAAGCCTACCATCAGTAACACACTACGCCGCCAGGGACTCAAATCCTGCAGTGCCAGACGTGTCCCCCTGCTTAAGACAGTACATGTCCAGGCCCGTCTGAAGTTTGCTAGAGTGCATTTGGATGATCCAGAAGAGGATTGGGAGAATGTCATATGGTCAGATGAAACCAAAATATAACTTTTTGGTAAAAACTCAACTCGTCGTGTTTGGAGGACAAAGAACGCTGAGTTGCATCCAAAGAACACCATACCTACTGTGAAGCATGGGGGGTGGAAACATCATGCTTTTTGTGCTGTTTTTCTGCAAAGGGACCAGGACGACTGATCCGTGTAAAGGAAAGAATGAATGGGGCCATGTATCGTGAGATTTTGAGTGAAAACCTCCTTCCATCAGCAAGGGCATTGAAGATGAAACGTGGCTGGGTCTTTCAGCATGACAATGATCCCAAACACACCGCCCGGGCAACGAAGGAGTGGCTTCGTAAGAAGCATTTCAAGGTCCTGGAGTGGCCTAGCCAGTCTCCAGATCTCAACCCCATAGAAAATCTTTGGAGGGAGTTGATTGTCCGTGTTGCCCAGCGACAGCCCCAAAACATCACTGCTCTAGAGGAGATCTGCATGGAGGAATGGGCAAAAATACCAGCAACAGTGTGTGAAAACCTTGTGAAGACTTACAGAAAACGTTTGAACTGTGTCATTGCCAACAAAGGGTATATAACAAAGTATTGAGAAACTTTTGTTATTGACCAAATACTTATTTTCCACTATAATTTGCAAATAAATTCATTAAAAATCCTACAATGTGATTTTCAGGATTTTTTTTTCTCATTTTGTCTGTCATAGTTGACGTGTACCTATGATGAAAATTACAGGCCTCTCTCATCTTTTTAAGTGGGAGAACTTGCGCAATTGGTGGCTGACTAAATACTTATTTTCCCCACTGTAAGTACTCATCAGATATTGGGCTATGGTCCCATAGTGTTTAGGGGCTGCAGCTGCATAAGTCCAACAAAGCATTCCCTATAAAACCTGAAGTTACTTTCAGGCGGAATCAAAACCTCCCAATTTATGCTGACACAGTAATACCGACATTCATTATTTCACTTCAAGATACATCTCACATGTGTTACCTTTCTTTTGCTACCGATATTATGCTCATAGCCCTTGTCGTTTTGGAGATATATTCTATTCAATTTTGGCATGCATTTTGTGAGGCAGGCATTTTAGCCAGGTGCCTAGTGATGAAGAGGTTAATAACGCTATAGCCTCTGAACAATTACCCTCCATCCCTTCTGCCTCAGCATTCTAATGGCTTTGTCAGAGCTTGCATAAGTGCTCTGAAATTGCCACCTGTTTTGCATTCTAAAGCACCCAAATAAATAGAGGGAGATATTGATCGGCCGGCCCAGACTCTGGTTTTGGCCTTTATCATTGCTTGCAATTTCACACGACCATTTGCAATGCTGATCAGCCTCAGGCGAAATATGGCCACATGCCATATAGTGCTAATGGAGAAGGGGAATCCCTTTCCTCAATCATTCCCATTCCCCCATCAAACTCCATCTCCAGGCCCTCTGGTCTCCCCATCCGCTCCAGGGCAAAGAAGGGGGATGGATGGGTAGCTGATTAGCGAGTGACCCCTAGGGGGGAATCCAGGCTCTGAAGCTCTGGAGGTAGACATATAACCTGGAGAGGTTTGGAGATGGGGCATAGATCTGCCTGGTGTAATGAGAGCAGCACCAGAGCACCAGAAGGAGGAGCAGTTCTGTTGAATAAGCCCCCCTGTGTGGCTGAGGGTGCTGCAAATAATTTGTAGCCTTTGGAACAGATTTCCAAAATTAAATCAGTTGGAGCTGATTTGCTGGTGTTTTTACAGTCTCTTATGTCCAACAATAAAAAAGAAACAAAGTTGTTTCTTTTTTTTTTGGCACAGAAAACTTGGGGTGCCAAATAACATCACTCGCGGGCTGGCCGCCAGTTGGGGAACCCTAGTCTACAGTGATGGTTATACCGTTTTTCTCTCATGAAATGAGATACCCTGATTTAGCAAATGTTTACTATCTCAGACAAGAATGTTAAGCAGCGCTGTCCTCTCCTGGTTTCTAGAAAGATAAATAAATTAGCAAACTGTGAAAATGTACTGGACTTTTAAAATCACCTGACAGCATAATGACTAAAGTAATGACATCTTTGGGACACAGCACTGGTTAACACAGCTATATATAAAGAACATTAGTAACCTAATGAATATAGTCAGCTTCCATAGGATACCCTGAGGGCCAGAACAGGGATTGAACTGTGTTGAGCTTGAATTCAAATAGTTTTTTTTCATGTCTATATATGTATGGATAAGACCATGACAAAGTTTTAGTTCTTTGAGTCTTTCAACTGAGTGGCATCATTTGAGGCTTATATAATTAATCATTTGAGGCTTATTATGTTATTTGCATCCTAATGCACACAAAAAGCGGCCATAACAAATGTTGCTAGGAGTCATAACAATTGATGGCAGCTAATTGCAAATCACGTTTCATTTTTTAAACTTTCATAAACAGTTATGATAGATGTTGATGACAGTTTCTGTCAATTGCTAAATTATGCGAATGTATTAGCTGTAGTACATGCTTTGTTATCCGTCACCTAATCCTGAACTACTTGCCAATGATTCAAAGGCAGCAAACGCCATCTCTGCCAGACATGACCAGAGATCAAGCTTTTCGGGGACAAAGCTTGCTGTAATCTAATTTCAGGTAGGAAAACTTGAATTCCAACAAACATATTTGGTCCAGCTTTAAATGACATGCAGCTTATAAAGGCTTCATAAAGCCTCCATAAAAACTTCATAAACACTACATAAATGTGTTACAAATCATCTATAACTGTATGTCATGCTTTATAAAGGGTTCATAAATGTGGCATAACTGTGTGACATAACCACCTATATCAATTTGTATTTGTCACATGCGCCGAACACAACAGTTAATGCTTACTTACAAGCCCTTAACCAACAATGCAGTTTTAAGAAAATAAGAGTTAAGAAAATATTTACTTTTTAAATAAACTGAAGTGAAAAAAGAAACACAAAATAAAAATAACGAGGCTATATACAGGGGGTACCAGTACTGAGTCAATGTGTGGGGTACAGGTTAGTCGAGGTAATTGAGGTAATATGTACATGTAGGTAGGGGTAAAGTGACTTTGCATAGATAATAAACAGTTAGTAGCAGCAATGTAAAAAAGAGTGTCAATGCAAATAGTCTGGGTAGCCATTTGATTAACTGTTTAGCAGTCTTATGGCTTGGGGGTAGAAGCTGTTAAGGAGCCTTTTGGACCTAGACTTTGCACTCCGGTACCGCTTGACACGGTAGCAGAGAAAACAGTCTATGACTTGGGTGGCTGGAGTCTTTGACCATTTTTAGGGCCTTCCTCTGAGGTCCTGGATGGCAGGAAGCTTGGCCCCAGTGATGTACTGGGCCGTTTGCACTACCCTTTGTGGCGCCTTGCGGTCGGATGCCAAGCAGTTGCCATACCAGGCGGTGATGCAACCAGTCAGGATGCTCTCGATGGTACATCTGTATACCTTTTTGAGGATCTGAGGACCCATGCCAAATCTTTTCAGTCTCCTGAGGGGGAATAGGCATTGTCTTGCCCTCTTCATGACTGCGATGGCGTGTTTGGACCATGATAGTTTGTTAGTGATGTGGACACCAAGGAACTTGAAGCTCTCGACCCGCTCCCATACAGCCCCATTGCTGTGAATGGGGGCGTGCTCAGCCCTCCTTTTCCTATAGTCCACGATCAGCTCCTTTGTCTTGCTCACGTTGAGCGAGAGGTTGTTGTCCTGGCACCACACTGCCAGGTCTCTGACCTCCTACCTATAGGCTGTCTCATCATTGTCGGTGATCAGGCCAACCACCGTTGTGTTGTCGGCAAATGTAATGATGGTGTTGGAGTCGTGTGTGGCCATGCAGTCGTGGGAGAACAGGGAGTACAGGAGGGGACTAAGCATGCACCCCTGAGGGGCCCCCATGTTGAGGATCAGCATGGCAGATGTGTTGTTGCCTACCCTCCTGCTTGAGTTTTTGCTTGTAAGTAGGAATCAGGAGGATAGAATTATGGTCAGATTTGTCAAATGGAGGGCGAAGGAGAGCTTTGTACGCGTCTCTGTGAGTGGAGTAAAGGTGGTCTAGAGTTTTTTCCCCCTCTGGTTGCACATGTAACATGCTGGTAGAAATTAGTTAAAACGGATTTAAGTTTTCCTGCATTAAAGTCCCCTGTGTGCGGTCTTAGTGCTTGCATTGGTTTGTGGTGGTAAATATACGTCTTACCGGAGGTTGCTGTTCTGTCTTGCTGGTGCATGGAAAACCCAGCCAACTGTATATTATCCATGTCCTCGTTCAGCCATGACTCAGTGACAGATATTAAAGTTTTTAATGTCCCGTTGGTAGGATAGTCTCGAACGGAGCTCATCCAGTTTATTCTCCAGTGATTGCGCATTCACCAGTCACACGGATGGTAAAGACGGATTATCCACTCGCTGACGAAGTCTCACCAAGCACCCGGATCTCCAGCCCTTGTATCGGTATCTCCTGTTCATGTGAATGATGGGGATTTGGGCCTGGTCCAGGAGGAGGCGTAAATATTTTGCCTCTGATTAATTGAAAAAAAAACTTTGTCCAGTCTGAGTTGAGTAATCGCTGTTCTGATTTCCAGAAGCTCTTTTCGGTCATAAGAGACGGTGGTAGAAACATTATATACAAAAAAAGTTACAAACAACACGAAAGAACACAGAAAAGCACAATTAGCACAAGTGGTTAGGAGCCCATAACACGACAGCCATCCCCTCCGGCGCCATTCTTTATAAACCTGGGCTTTAGAAAGGGTGGCATAAGCACCGCTTAATAAAGGCCTTATGAATCACATTAAATTGAGGCTTCACAGAGCATTTATAACCCTGTCATGCATCTTGGTAGAACACAGCAATGCCAGGATAATGGGTTCGATTCCCGGGACCACCCATATGTAAAAATGTATTCACACATGATTGTAAGTCGCTTTGAATAAATGCATCTGCTACATTTGATATACACTGCTCAAAAAAATAAAGGGAACACTAAAATAACACATCCTAGATCTGAATGAATGAAATAATCTTATTAAATACTTTTTTCTTTACATAGTTGAATGTGCTGGCAACAAAATCACACAAAAATTATCAATGGAAATCAAATTTATCAACCCATGGAGGTCTGGATTTGGAGTCACCCTCAAAATTAAAGTGGAAAACCACACTACAGGCTGATCCAACTTTGATGTAATGTCCTTAAAACAAGTAAAAATGAGGCTCAGTAGTGTGTGTGGCCTCCACGTGCCTGTATGACCTCCCTATAACACCTGGTCATGCTCCTGATGAGGTGGCGGATGGTCTCCTGAGGGATCTCCTCCCAGACCTGGACTAAAGCATCCGCCAACTCCTGGACAGTCTGTGGTGCAACGTGCCGTTGGTGGATGGAGCGAGACATGATGTCCCAGATGTGCTCTATTGGAATCAGGTCTGGGGAACGGGCGGGCCAGTCCATAGCATCAATGCCTTCCTCTTGCAGGAACTGCTGACACACTCCAGCCACATGAGGTCTAGCATTGTCTTGCATTAGGAGGAACCCAGGGCCAACCGCACCAGTATATGGTCTCACAAGGGGTCTAAGGATCTAATCTCGGTACCTAATGGCAGTCAGGCTACCTCTGGCGAGCACACGGAGGGCTGTGCGGCCCCCCAAAGAAATGCCACCCAACACCTTGATTGACCCACCGCCAAACCGGTCTTGCTGGAGGATGTTGCAAGCAGCAGAACGTTCTCCACGGCGTCTCCAGTCTCTGTCACGTCTGTCACATGTGCTCAGTGTGAACCTGCTTTCATCTGTGAAGGGCACAGGGCGCCAGTGGCGAATTTGCCAATCTTGATGTTCTCTGGCAAATGCCAAACGTCCTGCACGGTGTTGGGCTGTAAGCACAACCCCCACTTGTGGACGTCGGGCCCTCATACCACCCTCATGGAGTCTGTATCTGACCGTTTGAGCAGACACATGCACATTTGTGGCCTGCTGGAGGTCATTTTGCAGGGCTCTGGCAGTGCTCCTCCTGCTCCTCCTTGCACAAAGGCGGAGGTAGCAGTCCTGCTGCTGGGTTGTTGCCCTCCTACGGCCTCCTCCACGTCTCCTGATGTACTGGCCTGTCTCCTGGTAGCGCCTCCATGCTCTGGACACTACGCTGACAGACACAGCAAACCTTCTTGCCACAGCTCGCATTGATGTGCCATCCTGGATGAGCTGCACTACCTGAGCCACTTGTGTGGGTTGTAGACTCCATCTCATGCTATCACTAGAGTGAAAGCACCGCCAGCATTCAAAAGTGACCAAAACATCAGCCAGGAAGCATAGGAACTGAGAAGTGGTCTGTGGTCACCACCTGCAAAACCAGTCCTTTATTGGGGTTGTCTTGCTAATTGCCTATAATTTCCACCTGTTGTCTATTCCATTTGCACAACAGCATGTGAAATGTATTGTCAATCAGTATTGCTTCCTAAGTGGACAGTTTGATTTCACAGAATTGTGATTGACTTGGAGTTACATTGTGTTGTTTAAGTGTTCCCTTAATTTCTTTGAGCAGTGTATTATATTATATTTCACTAAAACATTTCTAGGATGGCCCAACCTCTTTCCGTCTTGGGGGCATAGTCAATATTGGACCTGACCTCAACTTCCCCCAAAATGCTTTGCTGCAGGATGACACACACTCTAAAGTGCACAGCAAAAAACGTTGGTAGGGCTTTTTAAAATCAGTTTTTTAATTTTTTGCCTACTTCTGTATTTTTATTCTTGTTTTTTCTTTCCAGGTTTCGGGTTTCTCCAATGTTTTCTGGTTTAACCCATTTTTTCCCACATGGTTTTTAATAGAAAAACAACAACATTGGATTTCCTGTGTTCACAACAATGCTTAAACCACATCAGGGGATAACTTTTGAGATCTAGGAAAAATCTGAGAAACTTTATTAGTGTAGTTGCCCTTTAATTTAGTGAGCATGTCCTGCACTGTTGTTTGCTTAGCGGGTTTTCTGTCGTGCAGTAAGTGCACATGTGATGTGATTCTGCAGTATGGAATGGGGTGCAGTAAAAGGCCAGCAACACTCAGTATAATTTAAAGCCCCATGAAATGACACCACATACAGATTCTACAGACCTTACTGAGTAAACCCTACAATACTTTTAATGTGGCACCCGGAACAGTTATTTCTCTAAGCCCATATGTATTCCATATACAGTGATACAGCATTTATTTGACCTTGTAACATGTTTTATCCTTTTCATGGGTGAGTTCCAAATATTTCTAAGAGTCGCCACAGCGTGAGTTTTTTTATGCGGGTGATGTCAGAATGCAATCACTGTTCCAAAATGTGATTGTTAAGCAACAGGACAGTTAACCTGGGCTGCCCTCAAACCAAGACACATACGGCCTGCTAATTATCTATAGGCTATATTTCAACTTGTCAATTTGAAATGATTTTCTAACAACTTTTATTTTCTAACAACAGTTTGAATTGAGGTGTGTTCCGCCTCCTCATTAATTCGGACAATTTATGTTTGAGGCTTTATTCAACCAGATGAACTTCTCTCTTCATGAGAGCCCAATCACCTCCCCAGTGTTTACCCAGATCAAGTATGCAGACATTTGCACAGTCTAGCAAAAACGTTTTCCCCCTGGCACATTTTCAGGCTGGCTCTCGCATTGCCTTCATTGTTGTTTTACTTACAAATAATAACTTTGGACATGTGTGCATTCCAATTAAAGTAAGTGCCTTATTTTCTGTATGTCGTGTTGTCATTTCTATAACGACACAGGATGAGACCCAGATGCAGACACAGGAGGCAAATGGTCTCAGAGATTTCATTTATACAAGGGTTAGGCAAATGGCAGGTCCAGGACAGGCAGAGATCAGAAATCCTAATAAGAGTCAGGCAGGCGTAGAACGGCAGGCAGGCTCAGGGTCGGGGCAGGGAAAAAAAGTTGAAACAAACTAGAACACAAACTAGAGGAAAAACTTTGAAAAACACGCTGGGCCAACTTGACGAGACAAGACGAACTGGCAACAGACAGACAGAAAACGCAGTTATAAATACACAGGGGATAATTGGGAAAATAGGAGACACCTGGTGGGGTTTGGAGACAAGCACAAGACAGGTGAAACAGATCAGGGTGTGACAGTTTCTACTGTAGCACACCGTATGTATGTATGGAGCATAATGTATTTACTGTTTTATTCACATTTTCAAGTACTGGTGACAAATCATGCATTCCGATTCTTTCATAGATTGTAATCGACACCAATGATGTGTGTACTTTTTTGAAGGTTGTACTGATTATGATGAGCTAATGCTAAGCTATTTGACAGCTATGTGTGGCGCCATGTTGGTTGACATTATGCAATGCATTCTGGGTGTCAAGTAAACTTCTGTCAGACCAAAGATATTATAACAAAATGAGGTGAGGGATAGTTCACTCATCTTTCGAGTAAACCTCCGGAAGTGAATGAAGGAAAGTGAATGACGGTAGATGACACACCCCCTTCATACTGCAAACAGACCAAACTGATCTTGTTTCCTCTTCTTATCTTTGGTTGACCTGAAAAAACCTACATGGCGGCGCGCACAAACTACCCATTGTCGGATTACTTTTGATTTTTAGAAAGTGTTTTATTAGATTATTTCAATCAATGGTGAGCCCACCCGTGTTGTGATGAATTGTAAATAGTTATTTCTATTAGCTAAGTCATATTAGGATTTCTGTCAGCCGAGAATTAGCTAAATATGACTGCTTGTGTTAGGTCAATCTTTCCTCAGTTAGCGCTAGGACTAATGTAGCTTACATTTTCCGATTTGGATGATTGTGTTATGCTGTTGGCAATTCTGTGAATGTCTGAACATTGCATCCCAAAATAAACTGGTCACATTCAGGACATGACATTGTAAGGACTGTGTTTGTGAAAAATGTTTCTGTGAAAAGAAACAGTGTTACCAGCTCAAACGCTGACTGTTGCGTCAATCGAAACTGGACGTTCTAAATAAGCATTCTAATCACATCCGTTTGAGCGTATGCTGCAGGGACCACTGTAGAATGATCACACCTGTATGTTGGTAAGCGTCAAAGGGTTAAAACCCAACTGTAATGCAAATGTAACTTAAATATGAACAAATATGAATCATTGTTAATGTTTAGACAATTTTTTTTCATATATCATGAATGGTTGTTGATAATGTTCTACTCTAAAGTGGGAGACTTTTATTTTGAAAGTTTTCGAAATTCCATGACCCGGAAGTACTTTTTTAGTGTTGCTGATGAGACGCTGATCATGCGATGAGTTCGCAAATCAGATGCCCCACTTGTTACAAGTAATTGTAATTGAAATTAGTTTGTAGTAGTGAAGTGTTGAGTTAGATTACATACTGCAGCTACCTCAATCATTATTTCAAATAGTTTCGGTGATCTTACAGCAATTGATAGCTAGCCAACATTTTGCTAGCTAGCAGGCTCAGCTAAACACAAATCCCCCTAGATACAGCCGTGTCTCATAGTCACGTCATGAGATTTGTAAATGAAAGAGGAATATAATACTACGAATTGAGTTTCTGGAGCAGCACAGAAATGCCCTTATCCAGATGGTGTGACAAAGGCATTTCCTAACAGACCTGCTAACTTTCTTTGTTGTTACTTTTATGGTTGGAACCAACATGCAGAAACAAATATGCAGAGGCAAGAACTATTTGTCTGCCAGCACAGGGACAAACTACACTATTCACAGCCCTGTGTAATGTTCAATGTAATTTTGTTGCTGGACTTTTTGAGATTTCATGTATTTGTATTGTTTTAAAAATTCACAAATAAAAGGGAATGTATGGTTTAAACATGTCTTTATTGTTTATGTGTTTAGCTGTTAGTGACAATACATTTGTGTTGTGCCTTTACGTATGTGTTATGAATGACCAAAGGTGTCTCACTTTATAGTAAGTGTTAGAGGCCTTGGTCTTTCCATTGACTGTATGTTTTGAGGTTGGACTTTAGCACATATAGCTTGTTAGCACGTAGGGCGCACCGATTGGGGTCACCTCGTTAGTCAGTATGTGTTACACCTGTGCTGGTTGCCATCTCGTTAAAGGGAAGGTGTTTCACCTGTGCTGGCCCAGGTGCTATTTAAGAGTGGCTGGCCCAGTGCTCCAATTGTCTTGATAGATGCGGAGGGTTAACACCTTTAGTTGGCTCTCCCTATTTTGATCTCTAGACAAACAATCCTTTATCTGATTTCCCTGATTTCGTTTTGCTCCATCTTTTTGGTTTGCTTCCTGTCTTTAAGTTTGGTGTGGGTTTTTCTTTTGTTTGCCTCTTCTTGGGCAAATTTAGTGGGCGCTCACAGTGGGTATCTTTTAGCTTCCAGTTGTTGTTGCTAGTCAACTTTCAGTGGACACCCCCATGAGTGTCTTTCAGAAGTAAAACCCCACCTGTTTCGTTTTCGGTCTGTGACTCTTTGTTAGTTCCCTCTTCTGTTTGAGTGACAATTTTGGTTTTCTTGCTGGGGAACATGACAAAATACAGCGTCATATGATACAAGGTATTCATGTATGTGTTATAAATTAACAAATGGGTCTGACTTTATTGTAAGTATAGCATTATATGATATAAGGCATTCATGTACGTGTTATGAATGATCAAATGTGTCTGACTTTATAGTAAGTACAGCGTCATGATACAAGGCATTTATGTATGTATTATAAATGACCGAAGGGGACTGACTTTAAATTAAGTACAGCGTCATGCGAGTATTACTTCAAAATTCAAAGTATTACAGGACACTACATAAAGTGTCAATAAATAGGTTATTAACGTTCTGCTTATTTATGAAGGTTCTCTCATGATCCCCAGGTTACTGTAGGGTATGAGAAGTATTTAAACGGGTTGATGGACCTACAAAGCCAGAACCAAGATGATTTAGAGTAGTCCAACCTGAGACTACCACAGCAGGTATTCCTCTTCTGCTCCCATGCTGGAGACCAGGGCTTGATTACAACATGGTACAATGGTGCCAACATTTTGTGGCTGATCTTTCAGCAGGGGAGTGGGTGAATGTGTCAAAGACCTGACTGGGCCCAGCACGGCGCGGTATGGCTCGTTTTTGTTGTTTGTGTACTGAGGAACATATAACTTCTTTCCAAAAGAAAGACACTTTACATTTCTTTAGTTGGGGGCTTTCATCAAGGTAAGTGTTTCTTGGTGTAACGTCGTCCCCAGGCTATTGCACACACAGCACATATAAGCCTGGGATATCAACCATTCAAAGTTGGCCTTAGTGGGAGTGACCATATAATTCTATAGGAGTTACCTTACTGAGTAAAGTATTTGTCATCGTCACTACTTAACACAGTCAAAAATTCATAATTATTGCTAAACCCTCCAAATTTCCACAATTTATCTTCTTAAAATTTGATTTTAAACCTAACTCTTACTAATGAAGGCCAAGTTTGATGCGTTGGTCCACCAGACCTTCCGCCCATTTGGGTGTAAGTGTCTGGGAATGTGATTATGTAATGTGACAAACATGACATCACTCAGCACAACATGTCATCCTTTATGAAGCACATGTTTATATCATATTTGACATAGTGGGCTAGGTCACATTTGACATTGGTGATTGTGTCAGTTATGCCACATTTATGAAGCCTTTATAAAGCATGACATACGGTTATAGATGCTTTGTAACACTTATGTAGTGCTTATGAAGGCATTATGAAGGCTTTATCAGTGGTGTAAAGTACTTAAGTAAAAATACTTGAAAGTACTACTTAAGTAGTTTTTTGGGGTATCTGTACTTTACTTTACTATTAAAATGTTTGACTACTTTTACTTTAACTTCACTACATTCCTAAAGAAAAGTATGTACTCCAAAAGTACTCATTATATATTGAATGCTTAGCAGGACAGGGAAATGGTCTAATACACACCAGAACATACCTAGTCATCCATACTGCCTCTGATCTGGCGGACTCACTAAACACATGCTTCATTTGTAAATTATGTCTGAGTGTTGGAACGTGCCCCCTAACTATCCGTAAAAAAAATAAATATATATATATATATATATATATATATATATATATATATATATATATATATATATGGTGCAGTCTGGTTTGCTTAATATAAGGAATTTGAATTGATTTATACTTTTACTTTTGATACTTAAGTATATTTTAGCAATAACATTTACTTTTCATAAGTATATTTAAAACCAAATACTTTTAGACTTTTACTCAAGTAGGATTTTACTGGGTGACTTTCACTTTTTCTTGAGTCATTTTCTATTAAGGTATCTTCACTTTTACTCAAGGACGACATTTGGGTACTTTTTCCACCACTGGGCTTTAAGAAGCCTTTATAAGCTGAACGTAATTTAAAGCGGGACCCATCTTGTCTTAAAGCATGACTCAAAGATTTATAAAGAGAACTCATCTTATGCTGATTTAACTGGAGATATATATAAATAAGACCCACACATATTTAATCATTAAAAACATATTGAATTTTAACAGGTCACAAATAAACAGCTGAAATAACACACATAACAGATAATCAAATTTGGTATTAACATGGTATTCTCCTCTTTACATGATAAATAGGAGGTGGCCACTCAATGTACATCGGTGGTGTGTATCATAATATATCCTTGCACCATTCATGGGGGTCAGGTTGACCTAATCTCCCTCCTCCAGCAGCAGTGAAACTTCATTAGAGTCGTTCACTTCATAAGTATCTTGGCTTGGCGTTCACGAGCTATCAATATCTGCTGTCCATATTTAACTAAGATAGCAGCTGCAGGATGGAATGAGTGTGAATATGAAAAGAGGTACAGTGCCTTGCAAAAGTATTCATCCCCCTTGGTGTTTGTCCTATTTTGTTGCATTACAACCTGCAATTAAAATTTATTTTTATTTGGATTTCATGTAATGGACATACACAAAATAGTCCAAATTGGTAAAGTGAAATTAAATAAATAACAGAAAAGTGGTGCGTGCATATGTTTTCAGCCCCATTTGCTATGAAGCCCCTAAAATAAGATCTGGTGCAATCAATTACCTTCAGAAGTCACATAATTAGTTAAATAAAGTCAACCTGTGTGCAATCTAAGTGTCACATGATCTGTCACGTGATCTCTATATATATACACCTGTTCTGAAAGGCCCCAGAGTCTGCAACACCACTAAGCAAGGGGAACCACCAAGAAAGCGGCACCATGAAGACCAAGGAGCTCTCCAAACAGGTCAGGGACAAAGTTGTGGAGAAGTACAGATCAGGGTTGGGTTATAAAACAATATCTGAAATGTTGAACTTCCCACAGAGCACCATTAAATCCATTATTAAAAAATGGAAAGAATATGGCACCACAACAAACCTGCCAAGAGAGGGCCGCCCACCAAAACTCAAGGACCAGGCAAGGAGGGCATTAATCAGAGAGGCAACAAAGATAACCCTGAAGGAGCTGCAAAGCTCCACAGCGGAGATTTAAGGATCTGTCCATAGGACCACTTTAAGCCGTACACTCCACAGAGCTCGGCTTTACAGAATAGTGGCCAGAAAAAAAGCCATTGCTTAAAGAAAAAAATAAGCAAACACGTTTGGTGTTTGCCAAAAGTTGTGTAGAAAATATCAAGGAGGAAGACAATGTTTTCATGAAGATAGGAATGTGATTTTAGCTTTCTATCAAAATAATAAAATTATAATTTTGACTCATAACTAGCCACGCCCGAGGGAGCTCAGAGAGCGTGTCTGTATGACGGAAAGACCGCTTTTTACCAGAGTGCATAAAAGATTGAGATAAGAATTATCAGATCAGATCAGATCAAGCTGCAGCTTTTGTCCATATTGGTCCCGACCCATGAAAAGCAATACGAGCTGAAGACGACAAAGTTGCCTCCACTCACAATCAATGTTACGGCTGAGTAGCAGTTCTAAGTACTGTATCTAAGAAGGTGAATTTAAGTGTGACCATCCTGTTACTCTCTTCAAACCATCATCTACTACACTGCTCTCATCACCCCACAGGGGATCATCAACACGGTTTATTAGCCGTCCTCAGAAGACCACTTCCAGAACGAGTGAAAGTAAACAGACAACTTAGAAGAAGGACATTGTGACCTCTTGTGAACAATCTGAGCCTTACATCTAAAAGGCCATCCAAAAGAGAAGTCCCAATCGACCCCTTCCCAGGAAGGCCTGGGTCCAACAGAGATACACGACGAAGACCTCCAACACTTAAATACATGCATTGCTTTTCTTTTTTATCCACATTTTTTTTCTTTTTGTCATTTTTTTTTGTAATTTAGCAGATGCTCTTATCCAGAGCGACTTACAGGAGCAATTACGGTTAAGTGCCTTGCTCAAGGGCACATCGACAGATTTTTCACCTAGTCGGCTCGGGGATTAGAACCAGTGATCTTTCGGTTACTGGCACTACGCTCTTAACCACTAAGCTACCTGCCGCCAAACGGGCAGCAGTTCGGGGCAAAGTATTCAAATTTCTTTGAGCGTAGGTCCATGTGTATCCAAGTGTTTTCTCTATCTCTCTCTCTCTCTTTAACTCGCCATCTTTTGTAACAAGTGTCATATTGTGTTAGTCCGCTAGGGACCCGTTTTCATTGAATTAAGTTTCTAATCCCTACCTATACCTTGTAAGTGTTTGTATCGTGTGTTATCATTTTTTATTAGTTAGTAAATAAATAATTAAATGAATTTGTGTGGTACGGAATGATCTGTAAGACCCGGGTTCGTGCAGACTTAAAGAGTCTACGACGTTCATAATGAGACTGATATGCGGTAAATGATTAATAAATGACTGTTAAATTATAAGAGATATCTAGAAATCTTTAGAGTTAATTCGGGAAACGTTAACTCGTTAAACAACTTTTCCCGTTGTGCCCCAAATTCCTAATGAGTTAATTGTTACATGCTTAATCTAGTCTAGTAACAATTAAACATAGTAGATAATTTTTTGATAAATAATAGTCATCACAATAATGAAAGGCACGTCACGACACCACTGTATACCTGATTGAAACTTTGCTTTTCTAGCAAGTGTGTATTACACTAACAACAGTTTCCTGAATGAACTGAATCATTCATGTGATTGAGTCATTCATATGAGTATTAATGCATCAATGAGTATTACTATTGTAGTGCAGTGACCACACGATTGCTTCAAAACGGTCTCGTGTCATAGTGTCTCCAGGGAAGTGGAAATTATATGGCCATTCCTTCCTCCAGTAGGTGCCCCTCTCGTGTACAGAGACAAGCCCTGAGCATAGCAGAATTGCCGGGAAAATGTAAGAATATCTCATCAAGCGAATTTCAGTCCGGACTGCAGTCTTTTGGCAGCATTTGCATTAGTGTTGCAAATTATTGTGCGGACAACCGAAGTGCTAAAAAACAGTTGAAAGAGTGAAAGGGGAGACCATGACACAGTGGTGTCGATTGTGGGGCCTGGGACTCTGGTGGGCATAAACCGGATTGGGTCTGGTCGTTCATCATTCTCTTCTCTATTATGCCACCTATCTTCGTCTTCCTCTTCTTCCTCTCCGACTCTTGGAGTGGCAGGCCTACCTCCACCACGCTTACTTGGATGCGCTGACTTTGAGAAAGCTTTCTCCAATGAAGACAGTGGCTGAGGGAGGGGAGCAGAAGTGCGTTGTCTAGACAAGCGGCCAGGCTGAGGAAGCGGAGGCTCTGCCTGAGGAAGGGGAAGCTGTGGCTGAGGAGGCAGATGCTCTGGCTGTAGCTCATCACCCCTATACTCATCTTCACTGTGCAATCAAGACAAAAGAGAAAATAAAATCATGACTAAAATACACTTGAATTCATTCATTGACAAATCTGACTCAAAACACTCTTCTGATGCTTGAGTAGGGCCCTGGACATGATAACCTTCATTCTCGTCGTTGGGGTCTGGTTCGTCTGGTCTAAGCAGGTCCTCATCGTCCGATTCAGAGTCAATGGGGATACATGGAGTCCAACTTTCATCTTTTACAATTAATAACGCCTCTGTAACTGTATATTTGTTACTAGAGCCTGCCATATTTTTATATAATTTCGCTCCGAAATTCAAGTGCTGTTGTGCGCTCTGCGTAACCGTGCGTAATGCAGCAAGTCAACTAAAATGATACAATGAGGTGCGCACTTGGATATTTCAACAACCGGTTGGTCGATTTTGACATGTGACCCCTCTATCGAAAGCTCTGGAATAGTTTAATTAAATTAGCACAAATACAAGCCACTGGGATTGCATCACATATCCAGAAGATGGCGACAAAGCAGTGCCTGTTGTGATTGAAACATGTAAAACGATGGAAACTCATTGAAATCGACTCGGAGTGAGAGAGAGACACTAGAGTATATTTTCAAGTGGTTTTTTTCGATCAGACACTACTTTTGGTAACAAAAACAACAAAGGTAAGACGCAGTTTGTTGTTGTGATAAAAAAAAATGGAAGTTTGTTATTGACGTTCTATGATCAATAGTTTAGTAAGTTTTGGTCATAGAGGAACACGGCTATCACTGTTGGAATCTGTGAGGTAGCAGCTTTCGAAAGGTGTATCGTTTGTGTAGATAGGTTGAGGAAAATAAGTTATCTGTCTATGAATATACAGGCATGCACGGTTTCGAAATACAGTACTGGTTTTGCTATATGCTTATATATTTGCTTGGAGTCTGAATATTATTTCATTTGGGCAACAACAGTTTAGCTAGATTCACAGTTGAGACGCTTCTCGTTCCAGTAGTGTATAACATTCAGGTATTCACACGTTTAAAAACCGTACTACGTCATTGTTTGAAATTGCGGGAGGAGTACCCCGGATATGGGGAACCTCGTGATGAAGAGGTTAAAGTGCAAATGGACAGAGGCGGTGTTATGATGAAGATTTGTGTTTTCCGTCGTTTGATACTGTAGCTTGAGGATGCAGCATCAGTTGAAAATAAGGGGAAGTGTCACACCCTGGCTCTGGGGACTCTATATGTTGAGCCAGGGTGTGTATATTCTATGTATTGTATTTCTGTGTTGGCCCGAGTGGTTCCCAATCAGAGGCAACGAGTGTCAGCTGTTGCTGGTTGTCTCTGATTGGGAGCCATATTTATAGAGGCTGTTTTCCCACAATAGTTGTGGGATCTTGTTCCAGTTTGGGTTATTCCGTGTTGGTTGTGTTTAACCTTTGGACGTCACGGTATCGTTTATTTGTTTTGTTCGTGTCTTCAGTCATTAAATAAAGTATGTTTGCCTGCAACGCTGCGCCTTGGTCCACTCACTCTAACGAACGTGACAGAAGATCCCACCATACCAGGACCAAGCAGCGTGTCCAGGAGCAGGCGGCCTGGACATGGGAGGAAGCGCCGGGAAAGGAGCTGGAGAGGTTGGCGATGGCCCAGGTGGGCAAATCGTGGTCCTGGGAGGACATGCTCGGGGGCAAAGGGCCATGGGCTAAGATTAAGGCCCTGGCGAGAGAGGAGCAACGGCGTCAACAGTGTCGTCGTCGGACGGATGAGAGGGAACCCCAGACATTTTTTAGGGGGGGGCACACGGCATGGGCGACTGGGCAGCAGGAGGCTGCCACAGGGCGAAATGGGAGACGAGGAGAGAAGGCCACCGGGTTACGGGAGCCATTGGTGAGAGGAGGGAAGGAAGTTGTAGAGGCACGGCGAGAGGTACTGAGGTGTATTGCCAGTCCGGTCCGGCCCGTTCCTGATCCCAGTTTAAGGCCAGTGGTGTGTGTTCCCAGTACGGTCCGGCCTGTTCCTCGCACCAAGCCTACGGTTCGCGTCGCCAGCCCGGCCCGGCCTATGCCTGCTCCCCGCACCAAGCCTACGGTGCGCGTCGCCAGCCCGGCCCGGCCTGTTCCTGCTTCTCGCACCAAGCCTACGGTGTGCGTCGCCAGCCTGGCCCGGCCTGTTCCTGCCCCTCGCACCAAGCCTACGGTGCGCGTCGCCAGCACGGCCCGGCCTGTTCCTGCTCCACGCACCAAGCCAGGGATGCGCGTCGCCAGCCCGGCCCGGCCTGTTCCTGCTCCTCGCACCAAGCCTACGGTGTGCGTCGCCAGCCCGGCCCGGCCTGTTCCTGCCACTCGCACCAAGCCTACGGTGTGCGTCGCCAGCCCGGTCCGGCCCGTTCCTGCCCTTCGCACCAAGCCTACGGTGTGCGTCGCCAGCCCGGCCCGGCCTGTTCCTGCTCCACGCACCAAGCCAGGGGTGCGCGTCGCCAGCCCGGCCCGGCCTGTTCCTGCCCTTCGCACCAAGCCTACGGTGCGCGTCGCCAGCCCGGTCCGGCCTGTTCCTGCTCCTCGCACCAAGCCTACGGTGTGCGTCGCCAGCCCGGCCCGGCCTGTTCCTGCTCCTCGCACCAAGCCTACGGTGTGCGTCGCCAGCCCGGTCCGGCCTGTTCCTGCTCCTCGCACCAAGCCTACGGTGCGCGTCGCCAGCCCGGCCCGGCCCGGCCTGTTCCTGCCCCTCGCACCAAGCCTACGGTGCGAGTCGTCAGCCCGGCCCGGCCTGTTCCTGCTCCTCGCACCAAGCCTACGGTGCGCGTCACCAGCCCGGCCCGGGCCTGTTCCTGCCCCTCGCACCAAGCCTACGGTGCGAGTCATCAGCCCGGCCCGGCCTGTTCCTGCTCCTCGCACCTAGCCTACGGTGCGCGTCGTCAGCCCGGTCCGGCCCGTTCCTGCTCCACGCACCAAGCCAGGGGTGCGCATCGTCAGCCCGGTCCGGCCCGTTCCTGCTCCACGCACCAAGCCAGGGGTGCGCATAGTCAGCCCGGTCCGGCCCGTTCCTGCTCCACGCACCAGGCCAGGGGTGCGCATCGTCAGCCCGGTCCGGCCCGTTCCTGCTCCACGCACCAAGCCAGGGGTGCGCATCGTCAGCCCGGTCCGGCCCATTCCTGCTCCACGCACCAAGCCAGGGGTGCGCATCGTCAGCCCGGTTTGGCCCGTTCCTGCTCCACGCACCAAGCCAGGGGTGTGCATCGTCAGCCCGGTCCGGCCCGTTGCTGTTCCACGCACCAAGCCAGGGGTGCGCATCGTCAGCCCGGTCCGGCCCGTTCCTGCTCCACGCACCAAGCCAGGGGTGCGCGTCGTCAGTCCGGCACAACCCGTGCCTGGGTCACCGGTGCTTGGTCAGGTACCGGTCAGCTGCTCCACACCGGAGCTTAAGCAATCCGCTCCTACGATGTCCAGTCCAGCTCCAGCCAGCGGGGCCAGACCGGATCAGGGGCGCTACGGGGGGATTATTGGAGGGTGGTGGGCAAGCCCGGAGCCGGAACCGCCTCCGAGGAGGAATGCCCACCCAGCCCTCCCCTGGTTTGTTTATGTTTAGGCGCCGTCGCAGTCCGCGCCTTTAGGGGGGGGGTACTGTCACACCCTGGCTCTGGGGACTCTATATGTTGAGCCAGGGTGTGTATATTCTATGTATTGTATTTCTGTGTTGGCCCGAGTGGTAATGAAACCAGTGACTGAGAGAATGCAGTTTGTATATAGAGTGATACAGTGGCTTGCAAACGTATTCACCCCACTTGGCATTTTTCCTATTTTGTTGCCTTACAACATTGAATTAAAATGGATTTTTTTGGGGTTTGTATCATTAGATTTACACAACATGCCTACCACTTTGAAGATGCAAAATATTTTTTATTGTGAAACAAACAAGAAATAAGACAAAAAAACAGAACTTGAGCGAGCATTACTATTCAGCCCCACAAAGTCAATACTTTGTAGAGCCACCTTTTGCAGCAATTACAGCTGCAAGTCTCTTGGGGTATGTCTCTATAAGCTTGGCACACCTAGCCACTGGGATTTTTGCCCATTCTTCAAGGCAAAACTGCTCCAGCTCCTTCAAGTTGCATGGGTTCTGCTGGTGTACAGCAATCTTTAAGTCATACCACATATTCTCAAATGGATTGAGGTCTGGGATTTGACTAGGCCATTACAAGACATTTAAATGTTTCCCCTTAAACCACTCGAGTGTTGCTTTAGCAGTATGCTTAAGGTCATTGTCCTGCAGGAAGGTGAACCCCTGTTCCAGTCTCAAATCTCTGGAAGACTGAAACAGGTTTCCCTCAAGAATGTCCCTGTATTTACCGCCATCCATCATTCCTTCAATTTTGACCAGTTTCCCAGTCCATGCCGATGAAAAACCTCCCCCCAGCATGATGCTGCCACCACCATGCTTCACTGTGGGGATGGTGTTCTCGGGGTGATGAGAGGTGTTGGGTTAGCGCCAAAAAGCTACATTTTAGTCTCATCTGACCAGAGTACCTTCTTCCATATGTTTGGGGAGTCTCCCACATGGCTTTTGGCGAACACCAAACGTGTTTGCTTATGTTTTTCTTCAAGCAATGGCTTTTTTCTGGCCATTCTTCTGTAAAGCCCAGCTCTGTGGAGTGTACGGCTTAAAGTGGTCCTATGGACAGATACTCCAATCTCCGCTGTGGAGCTTTGCAGCTCCTTCAGGGTTATCTTTGGTCTCTTTGTTGCCTCTCTGATTAATTTTCTCCTTGCCTGGTCCGTGAGTTTTGGTGGGCGGCCCTCTCTTGGCAGGTTTGTTATGGTGCCATATTCTTTCAATTTTTTAATAATGGATTTAATGGTGCTCCGTGGGATGTTTAAAGTTTCGGATATTTTTTTATAACCCAACCGTGATCTGTTCTTCTCCACAACTTTGTCCCAGAACTGTTTGGAGAGCTCCTTGGTCTTCATGGTGCCGCTTGCTTGGTGATGCCCCTTGCATAGTGGTGTTGCAGACTCTGGGGCCTTTCAGAACAGGTGTATATATACTGAGATTATGTGACACTTAGATTGCACACCGGTGGACTTTATTTAACTAATTATGTGACTTCTTAAGGTAATTGGTTGCACCAAATCTTATTTAGGGGCTTCATAGCAAAAGGGGTGAATACATATGCACGCACCACTTTTCTATTATTTATTTTTTAGAATTGTTTGAAACAAGTTATTTTTTTCATTTCACTTCACCAATTTGGACTATTTTGTGTATGTCCATTACATGAAATCCAAATAAAAATCCATTTAAATTACAGGTTGTAATGCAACAAAATTGGAAAAATGCCAAGGGGGATGAATACTTTTGCAAGGCACTGTATATTGTTATCTATGAGGATGGGATGAAAGATGACATTGTTACAGTACATTTAAAAGGGTGAGCTTCAATAGAGCAAAAACATTTAATTAAGACAATTATTCTCCAAGAAAGCACATTTATAAAGGAAATGCTAACTGAAATGTATGAAGTTATCCACTAGATAAAAAATTTAAAACATATCTTTGTGCACAAGTTGTTAGAAGTTACCTGTACACAAGCACAGTCCCTCTAGACCTCAGAGGATATATGCACTGTATTTGATGCTTGAAGAACATTGCCAAATGCTGTCCTATGTGGACTGAAAGGGACAGATGCTCACATTTACATGAATTGGGATGCACTCACTGTCGTTAGCTTTAAGCCCTTGGCGTCCAACTCAATCCACTGTTCAACAATGGATGGATCAACACACAACAGGAATCAACACCATTCAGCACACATGCAATGGGGTACAAATTAGTACTTTGATGGTAATTGTGTTCACATAATTCATGTCTAATTGTAATCTATGGGCTTCGGCACTGCAATTAAATTATTGTGTCTTTTTTTTCACCTTTATTTAACCAGGTAAGCCAGTTGAGAACAAGTTCTCATTTACAACTGCGACCTGGCCAAGATAAAGCAAAGCAGTGCGATAAAAATAACAACACAGAGTTACATATGGGGTAAAACAAAACATAAAGTCAAAAATACAACAGAAAGTATACAGTGTGTGCAAATGTAGCAAGTTATGGAGGTAAGGCAATAAATAGGCTATAGTGCAAAATAATTACAATTAGTATTAACACTGGAATGGTAGATGTGCAAGACATTGGGTACAAATTAGCAAAATAAATAACAATATGGGGATGAGGTAGTTGGGTGGGCTAATTTCAGATGGGCTGTGTACAGGTGCAGTGATCGGTAAGGTGCTCTGACAACTGATGCTTAAAGTTAGTGAGGGAGATAAGAGTCTCCAGCTTCAGAGATTTTTGCAATTCGTTCCAGTCATTGGCAGCAGAGAACTGGAAGGAATGGTGGCCAAAGGAGGTGTTGGCTTTGGGGATGACCAGTGAGATATACCTGCTGGAGCGCATACTACGGGTGGGTGCTTTGGTGACCAATGAGCTAAGATAAGGCGGGGATTTGCCTAGCAGTGATTTATAGATGGCCTGGAGCCAGTGGGTTTGGCGACGAATATGTAGTGAGGACCAGCCAACAAGAGCGTACAGGTCACAGTGGTGGGTAGTATATGGGGCTTTGGTGACAAAACGGATGGCACTGTGATAGACTACATCCAATTTGCTGAGTAGAGGATCGGTAGGATAGTCAGTTTTACGAGGGCATGTTTGGCAGCATGAGTGAAGGAGGCTTTGTTGCGAAATATGAAGCCGACTCTAGATTTAACTTTGGATTGGAGATTCTTAACGTGAGTCTGGAAGGAGAGTTTACAGTCTAACCAGACACCTAGGTATTTGTAGTTGTCCACATACTCTAGGTCAGACCCGTCGAGAGTAGTGATTCTAGTCGGGTGGGCGGGTGCCAGCAGCGTTCGATTGAAGAGCATGCATTTAGTTTTACTAGTGTTTAAGAGCAGTTGGAGGCTACTGAAGGAGTGTTGTATGGCATTGAAGCTCGTTTGGAGGTTTGTTAACACAGTGTCCAATGAAGGGCCAGATGTATACAAAATGGTGTCGTCTGCGTAGAGGTGGATCTAAGAGTCACCAGCAGCAAGCGTGACATCATTGATATACACAGAGAAAAGAGTCGGCCCAAGAATTGAACCCTGTGGCACCCCCATAGAGACTGCCATAGGTCCAGACAACAGGCCCTCCGATTTGACACATTGAACTCTATCTGAGAAGTAGTTGGTGAACCAGGCGAGGCAGTCATTTGAGAAAACAAGGCTATTTAGTCTGCCAATAAGAATGCGGTGGTTGACAGAGTCGAAAGCCTTGGCCAGGTCGATGAAGACGGCTGCACAGTACTGTCTATTATCAATCGCGGTTATAATATCGTTTAGGACCTTGAGCGTGGCTGAGGTGCACCCATGACCAGCTCGGAAACCGGATTGCATAGCGGAGAAGGTACGGTGGGATTCGAAATGGTCAGTGATCTGTTTGTTAACTTAGCTTTCAAAAAGTTAGCCTTTGCTTTCCTAACTGCTTGTGTATATTGGTTCCTCACTTCCCTGAAAAGTAGCATATCGTGGGGGCTATTTGATGCTAATGCAGTACGCCACAGGATGTTTTTGTGCTGGTCAAGGGCAGTCAAGTCTGAGGAGAACCAGGGGCTATATCTGTTCTTAGTTCTGTGTTTTTTGAATGGGGCATGTTTATTTAAGATTGAGAGGAAATTACTTTTAAAGAACAACCAGGCATCCTCTACTGACGGAATGAGATCTATATCCATCCAGGATACCTGGGCCAGGTCAATTAGGAAGGCCTGCTCGCTAAAGTCTTTTAGGGAGCGTTTGACAGTGATGAGGGGTGGTCGTTTGACCGCAGGCCCGTTACGGACGCAGGCAATAAGTCAGTGATCGCTGAGATCCTGGTTGAAGACTGCGGAGGTGTCTTTAATCAAGACTCCCTCAGTTTTCCCAGATGATAACCGTATTTATGATGACAGCGCCCTAAGTACATTCAAGGCTAACAAAGGGGTGTGTATGGCTTTCAGAACAGAGGTTATGATCACCCTGCACGAATATATTTTCCAACATCCTTACCCAAAACAAAAATGGCTTTTACAAACTTGGTGCTCTTTTAAATGTAGTAATAGAAACGG
Source organism: Coregonus clupeaformis (assembly GCF_020615455.1). NCBI lineage: Eukaryota > Metazoa > Chordata > Actinopteri > Salmoniformes > Salmonidae > Coregonus > Coregonus clupeaformis. Next base: position 40,897,709 of record NC_059224.1, read on the forward strand.
GAGGGTCAAAATGTGAGAGCATCACTGTATTCCAAATTATGTTGTTTGCCTCATGCCATAAATATAATGGCAATTGAAATTGACATTTAAAAATACAATAACTAATTCCAAATAAACTTAATCTGCCAAGCTCATATGTAGCAGAAAACAAACAAATACCAAAAGCAGTACATATTGTTTTTCATCTTCCAATGCTTGCTTCCACTGTTCCTTGTTGCTTGTCTAAGTAATTTAATGCTTGATGTATGTGTGAGCTGTTTCCCTGGCTTGCAATTACAATATGTCTCTGATCTCATTTCAAGTTCCATCTAAAGGCATACTATTCTATTTAATAAACACATCTATGTCAGTGACTATGAAATCCAGCCTTCAACACACCATCCATACCATATCATCACAAAACTAGTTTAGCCTACATCTTGTCCTATATCTTGAGAATGAGAGAGCAGTGGTGACATGCATAATATTTTCTGTAAGGGTTGGTGTGCTGGTGGTCCCGAAGCCAGGATACAAAATAACGGACTTATCACGATAAATGAAAGGTGGATCAAATAAGTCTCCAAAAACAGGCTGAAAGCCAAAATACGAAATAGTAACTACGACTGAAATAATAACAGGGAGAACACTTCTCGAGTACCTGTACATACTTCTCAGATCAGACACTGATTAGTACTGCTGAGCATAGAGAAACTAGCAGAGAAAACTGAGCAAGGCAACACATGGAAGTGAGGGCATAAATACACAGGTGAACAGGTAGACACAGGTGACACCAATAGGATCATGATTAGTCCAGACTGTGTGGAGGTGCCTAAGGTTGTCGGAGGTTGACACCTAGTGGATCGCTCCGGAACTGCGACCCACTCCTGTAACAATTATGGGTATTGTGTGTAGGCCAGTGACAAAAAAATCGCAATTTAATCCATTTTAAATTCAGGCGGTAACACAACAAAATGTGGAAAAATTCAACGGGTGTGAGTACTTTCTGAAGGCACTGTACATGATGAGTTCGCTTACATGAGTTTCACTTCAACCCCATATGAAAAGATACATCATCTTGACCTAGCTGGCTAAATAAAGGTTAAATTACATATATTTTCCTATTAAGGAAAACGCCATGCTCCAATGAGACAATTGATATCTGGTATTGATATCCAGAATTTCTGCGACCAATGTTCCCTCAAATTGTTTTCAGTACTGAGCAAATTTCAGGTCTGCTGAGCGCAAACTTGAACGTTGTGAAGATTCTGTGCAACTTCCAGCACACATACTGTGAACCCGCTTTAAGTTACAGTTTAACAGTGGCCATGTAGGCTATTGTGGCTATTTCATCATAATGTAGGCCTAACAGAGTGGCCTACCGTCAAAAACAATGGAGAATGCATCCCATAACATTAACATGGAAATAGCTGTTCTATCATTCAGCCTACAGTAGCAGCTAATGTGTGGTGTTCAATGTAGGCCTACATTCCATGAAACTTTTTGGGGGTAAATCATGCAGCGCTTGACATTAACATGTTTATCCACTTGTCCTTCGGACAAGGAGGTGACTGAACATGTTGTTGTGTTGTTTGATGCAAGGAACCACTTTACAAAATAAAATGCATTATTATTCCCATAACATTTTTACAGAGAATCAGACAAAATTATGCTACCCTCTGCCTATTGGCTACTTAGCTTATTCAAGCCTGTCTCAAAATACAATACTGCCCCTTTAAGACAAAAAAAAGCTCTTTACCTGACTCGCTTTTCAAAGATGTCTAGAAATGTATACGTTTTGTGCTCTTATAGGAAGTAATCACTCCCCTATTGCTGACCACACATGATCTATAACTGGGCTAATAACTCACTAACTAGCAAAGGATATGAACAAAATGTGCACACGTAGCTACATGCAGCTCTCGCTTTGATCTCAATAACAAGCACATCTACTCACAACCGCTCATGCTGTAAACACAGTTCAGTTCAAAGTAAATGGTACAGATCCATATGTGGCAATGGTCTATTTGCATATAGGCCTACTGCAGCTCTGATTGTTTATGCCGCACCGGTCTGTGTAGAGTAAGGGCTGAGTAGTGGGTGTCAATGCAATAGAATCCTACTCTGGTGCGTTCTGCCTACAACAGAATATCTTGCATAGTTTGGTTTGTTTCGATATGTTGTGTTGAAAGTGGCTAATATTGCATTCATTCGATCACAATTGCCACAGTATAGGGAAACGTTGATAGTGTTAACAGAGAAAACTCTAGAACAGTGGTCACCAACCTTTTCTGAGTCAAGATCACTTTGAGTCAAAATGCAAGCCGAGATCTACCGCTGAGATTTTTTTTTAAACATGACTTAAAAAACGTAAACCTATGCAACATTAACCAATTAAAAACAGTACTGCAGCAATGAAGTTTGTGCAGTAAGCTATAGGCCCAATTCATTATCACCGCATTTTGGCTCCTTCTTTTCAAAGAGGAGGGGAGGGCCGAGCCGGCCGGGAGGAAATGGGACAGTGCGAGTAATATGATACGGAAAGGGAGGAGAGTAGAGTTGAAGAGGCAGAATCAGGAGACAGGAGGGAGAAGGATTTAGCAGAAGGGAGAGATGATAGGATAGAAGAGGAGAGAGTGGTGGGAGAGAGAGAGCGAAGATTGCGACGGCGCTTGACCATCTGGGTAGGGACTGAATGGCTAGGGTAGGAGGAAAGGGAGACCGAAAAGCATAACAAAGTTGTGATCAGAAACCTGGAGTGAGTTGTTGTGAGATTTGTAGGCGAACAGTCTCTAGTAAAAATGAGGCCAAGCATATTGCCTGCCTTGTGAGTTGGAGGGGATTGGGAAAGGGTGAGGTCAAAAGAGGCAAGGAGGGGAAAGAGAGAGTTGGAAAGACATTCATCGAAGTCAGATGTCGGGAAGTTGAAGTCGCCCAGTACGAAGAGAAGTGAGCCATCATCAGGAAATTAGCTTATGAAGGTTTCAAGCTCATTGAGAAACACTCCAAAGCACCTGGTGGGTGATAGATGACAACAATGTTAAGCTTGAGTGGACAATTGACAGTGGCAGCATGGAATTGAAATGAGGAGATGGCCAGGTGAGAAAGGGCGAAAGAGAAAATCCCCACTTAGGAGAAATGAGTAGCCTTCTGTCACCACCGCCTTGACCAGATGTTCTTGCACTATGAGACAAAATGTAAATAAATAAATAGGTCATTTAGCAGACGCTCTTATCCAGAGCAATTAGGGTTAAGTGCCTTGCTCAAGGGCACAGACAGATTTTTCACCTAGTCATCTCGGGGATTAGAACCAGCGACCTTTAGGTTACTGGCACAACGCTCTTAACCACTAAGCTACCTGCCGACCACACATGTAGTCAGATGAAGAGAGAGTAGCTGGAGTAGCAGCGTTCTCTGGGGTGATCCATATCTCCGTCAGGGCCAAAAAGTAAAGTGACTGAAGGGCAGCATAGGCTGGGATGAACTCGGTGTTCTTGACCGCAGATCGGCAGTTCCAAACTCTGCCAGAGACCCAAAATTCCACATGGGTTGTGCGCGCTGGGTACAGTAAATTAGAAGGGTTGCAACCAAGGGGTGGGGAACATCTGTAAAGCCTACAGGGAGAGGAGCGAACATGTATATAAAACACACACATATTTGCCAATGCTACAAAAATAGCAAAAATGAGATAATCAGAAAATAACTAGGTTAGATACTCAAGTGAGAGAGTGGTGTGGAGCTTTCCTCTCTTTCCTTCCTCGAAGAACTTGGCAACGGTGTTAGTTTTGCCAACGAGACCACCACTGACACGACCACCGCTCACAGATGCCGCTGAGAAACCAGGGGAGACTGAAATACTAACACTAATTGCTGACTGCCTAGGAGGGTGAAACCATTCCCTCTCCAATACAGCCACTGATACCAAAACAATTCACAAATTGACCTGCCCCTTAATCCTGGTTTATGTGTCAACATCTATCTGCAAGTTTTAAGCAGTCAGCAGTTCACACACCAAGTAGGCACTGGAAAGACAGGCAGCACTTAAAGTAGATGGCCCTAGCTAGCAAAAAGATAGTACTAGACAACAACAGATAAAGACTCCTGTAGATATCAAGAGTCCTCTAGCTATAGAATGAAGCTATTACAAAGGAAAACTAAGCCGAGAGTTGCCCAGTGACTTTGCACACCGCCCCAACAGATCCACAGAAGAGGCCATCTCTATTGCACTCCACACTGCTCTCTCCCAACTGGACAAGAGGAATACCTCTGTGAGAATGCTGTTCATTGACTCAAGCTCAGTGTTCAACACCATAGTCCCGTCCAAGCTCATGACCCTGGGACTGAACACCTCCCTCTGCAACTGGATCCTGGACTTTCTGACAGGCCGCCCCCAGTTAGTGAGGGTAGGTAACAACACATCTGCTATGCTGACCCTCAACACGGGACCCCTCAGAGGTGTGTGATTAGTCCTGTACTCCCTGTTCTCCCTGTGGCCATGCACAACACCAACACCATCATCAAGTTTACTGACGACATGGCGGTGGTAGGCCTGATCACCGACGACAAGACAGCCTACAGGGAGGAGGCCAGAGACCTGGCAGTGTGGTGCCAGGACAACAACCTCTCCCTCAACGTCGTGGACTACAGGAAATGGAGGGGCAGGCACACCCTCATCCACATCGACGAGGCTGTAGTGGAGCGATCGCGGGCTTCAAGTTCCTCGGTGTCCACACCACCAAGGACTTAACATGGTCCTCTCACCCCAGCACAGTCGTTAAGAAGGCATGACAACACCTCTTCTCCCTCAGGAGGTTGAAAATATTTAGCATGGCCCCTCAGATCCTCAAAAGGTTCTACAGCTGAACCATTGAGAGCATCTTGACTGGCTGCATGACTGCTTGGTATGGCAACTGCACCGCCCTCGATCGCAAGGCGCTACAAAGGGTGATGCGGATCGTGGTGGTGGAAAAAATACTCAATTGTCATACTTGAGTAAAAGTAACGATACCTTAATAGAAAATGACTCAAGTAAAAGTGAAAGTCACCCAGTAAAATACTACTTGAGTAAAAGTCTAAAAGTATTTGGTTTTAAATATTCTTAAGTATCAAAAGTAAATGTAATTGCTAAAATATACTTAAGTATCAAAATTAAAAGAATTCCTTATACTAAGCAAACTAGACTGCACCATTATTTTTTTTATTTTTTTATTATTTACCGATAGCCAGGGGCACACCAACACTCAGACATAATTTACAAACAATGCATTTGTGTTTAGTGATTCCGCCAGATCATAGGCAGTAGGCAAAACCAGGGATGTTCTCTTGATAAGTGCGTGAATTTGACAATTTTTCTGTTCTGCTAAGCATTCAAAATGTAACAAGTACTTTTGGGTGTCAGGAAAAATGTATGGAGTAAAAAGTACATTATTTTCTTTAGGAATGTAGTGAAGTAAAAGTAGTCAAAAATATAAATAGTAAAGTAAAGTACAGATACCCAAAAAATCTACTTAAGTAGTACTTTAAAGTATTTTTACTTAAGTACTTTACACCACTGGCAACATGGGAGCCAGAAAAAACCGCTCTGCATCGCTGTCAAAGTGACGTCTGTAATATTTATCCCTCTTGGCAGGAGCGGGTAGAGTTATGTAGAATTATCAGGCCCGGGGCTGGATGAGCTCACAAGCGCAACGAAGTAACGGGAGGCTGCCACAGATAAAATACATACATTTTAAAGTACATCTCCAGCAATTCTACACATTTTGCTATGAGTAGGGAAATGTTTGCAGTTTTAAATCTACTTTCTTGTAATTCTACACATTTTGCTATGGGGTGGAGAGAAAAATGTGCAGTTTTAAAGCAACATTTCTGCAATTCTACAAATGTTGGTATGGGGTGGAGAGAACATTTTGCTGTTTTAAAGCTAATTTCCTGCAATTCTACACATTTTGCCTTGACTTATGCCATGTTCATATGATATCTGGTTGACTAACAAAATCAATGGGGGACCCCTGGGAGTCAGTGGGCCCCCAAAAGGATAGAGGGGGCGCCTTCTGGAGGTGTCCTTCGTACCTGGTTACAGTATTTCAACCATTACTACAAGGTTTAGATCGCTGGCTAAACTAACTTACCTAGCGATCTATAAAATGTTAGCTGACATGGGTTAATTGAGTGACTGTCAGTGACTGACATAACAAGAGGACAACTGCTGATGCACTATCACATTTCAAAATTTCAGCCTTCTGTATTCTACTACTCTAACTCCCAACAGTAAGTTGAGACCCAGACTGTGTTCAGGGCCCCCTGATGATGTGAGGCCTTAGGCAATTAATTGCCTTAGTTGCCTAAATGTAAGTCTGCCATGGGTCTGTACACGGCTCTGTAACCTGAGTTACCTGTTCACTCACTATCAAGTCACAAATTGTCCAGTTTATACAGCATGGAGGGGCCTTACAGTGAGGGAAAAAAGTATTTGATCCCCTGCTGATTTTGTACGTTTGCCCACTGACAAAGAAATTATCAGTCTATAATTTTAATGGTAGGTTTATTTGAACAGTGAGAGACAGAATAACAACAAAAAAATCCAGAAAAACGCATGTAAACATTTTTATAAATTGATTTGCATTTTAATGACGGAAATAAGAATTTGACCCCTCTGCAAAACATGACTTAGTACTTGGTGGCAAAACCCTTGTTGGCAATCAGAGGTCAGATGTTTCTTGTAGGTGGCCACCAGGTTTGCGCACATCTCAGGAGGGATTTTGTCCCAATCCTCTTTACAGACCTTCTCCAAGTCATTAAGGTTTCGAGGCTGACGTTTGGCAACTCGAACCTTCAGCTCCCTCCACAGATTTTCTATGGGATTAAGGTCTGGAGACTGGCTAGGCCACTCCAGGACCTTAATGTGCTTCTTCTTGAACCACTCCTTTGTTGCCTTGGCCGTGTTTTTTGGGTGATTGTCATGCTGGAATACCCATCCACGACCCATTTTCAATGCCCTGGCTGAGGGAAGGAGGTTCTCACCCAAGATTTGACGGTACATTGCCCCGTCCATCGTCCCTTTGATGCGGTGAAGTTGTCCTGTCCCCTTAGCAGAAAAACACCCCCAAAGCATAATGTTTCCACCTCCATGTTTGACGGTGGGGATGGTGTTCTTGGGATCATAGGCAACATTCCTCCTCCTCCAAACACAGCGAGTTGAGTTGATGCCAAAGAGCTCGATTTTGGTCTCATCTGATCACCCAGTTCTCCTCTGAATCATTCAGATGTTCATTGGCAAACTTCAGTGCTTTCTTGAGCAGGGGGACCTTGCAGGCGCTGCAGGATTTCAGTCCTTCATAGCGTAGTGTGTTACCAATTGTTTTCTTGGTGAATATGGTCCCAGCTGCCTTGAGATCATTGACAAGATCCTCCCGTGAAGTTCTGGGCAGTTGAAAAAAATTATGGAAGTGTACAGTATATGGAGACTGTTTGGTGGCCCAAAAAAATAAACTAATAATAATAATAATAATAAAAAAAATATATATATATACATATACAGTGTATATATATATATATATGCTAATGTTTACTGATCTTTCTTATATCTCTCAGATATAGGACAGACACTTCAGAACAAACTTCCTTTAGATTTTTTTGGGGGGGCTATCTGTTGTTCCATGTAGTGAATCTGTTATTCAATCATTTTGCATGGGCTAATAGCAGTAAGGCAATTTTTTTGTTGTTGCATCAAATCATTCTTTTATATATATTTTTTATACTTCAAGTTTCAAAATCAAATAGCAAAATGATCGTTGGTATGACCTTCTTAAAACAATTCCATATAGCTTAGTATAACCCCCTCCCCTGGCTTAGACAGGGCTTAGACTGTTATGGGTAAAGGAAAGATTCCCCCATTTTGAATGTTATATAGTTTTGGGGCATCTCTGAGCGATGTTCAATCGATTCCCAGGGTCATTTCATGTTTTCATGTTTCCTTTAAGACTGGACATATTGGTTATTCCTTTTCTCTAGCTCTCATGGTCCAATTACCACACACTATCACAAGCATATTGTAAAATTATTTATTCGAAATTCGTGACAGGCACACAAAAAAGTCCATTATGTGTATTACACGGTTTTCATCCCAACGTATTTTGTGTGTATTACACCATTTTCTTTCTTCATAACGCATTCGTGTACATTACACGAATTCCAATTTGTTGTGGCTAAAGTTAGCTAGGCTAGCTAGGTGGCTAACGTTAGCTAGGCTAGGGGTTAAGGTCAATATTGTGAAACTATTCATTTTTTTTATTCAAAAGCAACATTGAACATATAATAGTCAAATCATATTGTAAAAGAAGGTGATCTGGTTCTACTCTTTCTTGCCATTCTGTGGTATTTTGTGGTGGATAACTGAGTGGGTCGAGCATAACACGTCAACCCTGTTACCAATAGATTAGTCTCGCGTTAGCCATACCTCCAAATCACGTTGTTGTCACGCCATTCCTTTGTAGGTCTGGAGAATTTTGTATTGGCCAAAATGGTTAGAATGGTGCACTGGCTTCCAGCGGCTACATTTTGATTGAATGTTACATTTCAAGAACCCTCCCCCCACATGCCCATGGAAGGGGTGCATCGTCACTTGTTATGTTCGTCACTGTTTTCCAACCAATCGAAATTATGAAGGAATTACAACTCCTCTGTTTAAACACTAGAAAGAAAAAAGAGGCGTTATGGTGTGTCTACCTACAGGCTATGGTAAAAGTTTAGTGTATCAAGTGTGGCCGACAGTCTGCGATTTATTGAAATGAAAGGTCACCACAAATACGGCATACATCGTGTTGTGAGGTGTCACTGATTTAAACCGGGTTTCCACCCCATTGTAGCTACTTTCTGCCATTGACTTCACCAGAAGTCTGGTTCTCGACGAGGCTACCCATAGACAGGCTAGAATTTTTTTTCAATTAATTTTTTTTGTGAAGTTTGCATTCAATTGCACACAACAAGCTTCCATTCCCCTTCACAAGGGGATTTATGGCTGATTTAAGATGAAATGGTCAACCCTGTTACTTTTATTTGGCACTTAATAGGCACTTACTGTATTTTTGCCTCTTGAGATGGGAAAACATTTTTTTTATTATTAAGTTGAACATGTGCTCTTTATGGTAGAATGTTAAATCAAATCAAAGTCAAATACATTGTATTTGTCACATACTTCGTAGACAACAGGTGTAGACTAATGGTGAAATGCTTACTTACGGGTCCTTTTCAAACAATGCAGAGTTAAAGATAAGATAGAAAATAAAATAATACAATTCACCAAGTTACAGTGCTCAAAAGGCGCCTAATTGGTGGAACGACCCAACAATAGAGCCATCTGGTTAAGGGCAGAAAACCTACCTCACATTTCTAATTCTGCCTCCACAGATTCACCTTTGCCTTACCCTTCCAAAGTTAGCAGGAGAGATGTTGATCACAGATATCTTTTAAAGGTCAGACATCCATGAGATTGAGGAGAGTGGGATGAGGGAGTAGAATCTGAGGACGGTAAAGGGATTTAAGCTACTGTGTCACATCTCCTCCCGTTGCTCCCCTCCAGCGCTTTGATTCGCCGGTCTACTGAGCCACCGGTCTGAGCGCACCACCTCGGCAACACCGGAATGGAAACCCAGCGCTCCTGCACCTCATCTCATCACTACCCCTATTTAGCCCTGGACTGTTCTGTAGGATGTTGTGTATGATTGTTTTGCTTCGTGTCATGTACTCTATCTTTGTTAATTCTCTTTGTCATTGTTTGAGTAAACCTTGACCTTGTTAATTCCTGCGTCTGCGTCCTCCCTCTTCGTATCTTCAGTACTCGTCACATACTGATGATTGGATGACAAGGAATTAAGGATGAAGTATGTTGAATAGCAGTCCAATTCTATGTAGATCAAAGCGTTTCTGCTTTTTTTTTTATTACCTATTCACAGACAGCGAGACAATAAGAGATACAACATGCTTTGTGGATGTCTTGAATGTGCACCTGATGTCCAATCGAGTTCCGTCTAATTGGATCAAATATTTCTGTCTCTGTTCACACTTTCGGACTTAATAATTTGCAGTATCATGTCCTTGTTAACATTCTCTGACAGACCCTCTATTGTCGTTCATTTTCGTCTGCCAGCCAACAGGAAAGGGACCATGCTCTAAGTCTCCAGGCCCTTTTAACAGGTGAGAATTCACACAGGAAAGAAATCGTTTGGTTTCCTGTAAGTGCAAGCGTGACTCAGGTGTGTTTGTACCTCCGAGAGGCTGACAACTGCATCTGTGATGCTGTGACTAATCCTCATTGGTCATCTCTGACGTAAGCGTCACACTAGCAATTTAGCTCAAGTTTAGCATTATGGCTGTCTTGTTTTTATTGATCCTTGTAAGTGCCAGGGAAAGGCTGTGCCACAGTGAGGCTTGAGAACACCACCTGCGGTGCTATGACTAACCCTCATCATTCGCCTTTGACGTTAGCATCACGCAAGCGATGTAGCGGATAGCTCCATGTTCCCATTGTTCTCTTACTGTGCCTGCTACTTTTATTCAACTGACACACAACATGTAGCGCCACAGTACCAATCTGTTCTCATGCTCTTGTGCATCTCCTTAGAGGCATGGGGTGAGTGAGTCATCCATATGGCTGACAAGATTGTAAACAGTAACTACGCTATAGGAAGCTAAGCACTTGAGAACAACATGGGATTGTGTTTACTGCTTAAATGTGTAGTAAAACCCTGCTGATGTAAGGTCTTCATAAGCATTCTTTAACATTCCCACACATGAAGACACACTCTACACATATGCATTTTATGCACATCTACATGCACACAAACACATTATGCACACACACAAACACATGCCAGAACACAACCCTGACATGAAGGACATGATTACAAATTACACCTTCACACAGTTGGGAACATCTGCCAGGGCCCTTAGTTACATTGATCTCCTGTTTACATGGGAGGCGGATGGATGACTAACAGAAGATCTTGTGTTCCCCTCTCCTGAGATCACTCTTACACTGATTGGCCCACAAGGAGACCAGGCATTGTAGTTTGCGTTTTATCCACTTTAACCCCTCATTGACCCCCAGAGGCATCATAGACATAGCAGTTTTTTTAAATTACAGATCAATTGAGTGATAATACAACTGACAATACCTACAAGTACAGTATAGAACACATATGCATGCACGTGTGATAATTCACTCGCCCGGCTGTGTGGTTATTGATTTGCTGACTGGAAAATAAGCATTAAGGATTTATCAAGGTTCTACTTGTGTGGAAAAAGCAGCATTTTCCTAATTAAACTGGTTTTGTTCATCTACTAATGCTTAGTAGTGTCCAATGTCAAGTACAAATGTTCCCGACCAAGATAAATCCACCTCAGTGTCTGTAAAATGTAACATAATATTGAGGGATGATTGGACAACCTCTCAAATGAAAGTGATAAATGCAATCTCAATCATCTCAATCTCAATAATCCAAATCCATCCCAATAATACAAGTTAAAAACCTACTGTTTTCTTGATGCTCTAGTCTAATGTAGCTCTAGTGTTACGGGCAGCTTTGACCTAGAGCACACAGGAAAATGTACCTCTTGACTTAACATGAGGTGTCACTCTAGTCTCCCGAGTGAAAATGAAACCGATTATAAAAATAGGGCAGAAAGTCTTTAGTCTTTAGTCATTGCCCATCATATTTGGGATTATTCGGTAACTGGAGGACACAAGTTAAATGCACTCACATCTTATCAATTTCCACATTCATTCCAGCAACATAGCACACTGCATCCCACTGCTGGTTTACCTCTGAAGCTAAACATGGATGGGAGACTATATGTAACTGGAAGTGGGGAAATAATTATAGTGCCTTCAGAAAGTATTCACACCCCTTGACCTTTTCCACATGTTGTTGTGTTACAGCCTGAATTTAAAATTGATTAAATTCAGATGTTTTTGTCACTGGCCTACACACAAAACCCCATAATGTCAAAGTGTAATGATGTTTTTATACATTTGTATGAATTAATAAAAAATGAAATGCTGAAACGTCTTGACTCAATAAGTATTCAACCCCTTTGTTGTGGCAAGACTAAATAAGTTCAGGAGTAAAAATTGCTTAACAAGTCACATAATAAGTAGCATGGACTCACTCTGTGTGCAATAATAGTGTTTAACATGATCTTTGAATGACTACCTCATCTCTGTACCCCACACATAAAGTTATCTGTAAGGTCCTTCAGTCGAGCAGTGAATTTCAAACACAGATTCAACCACAAAGACCAGGGATGTTTTCGAATGCCTCACCTATTGGTAGATCAGTAGAAATAAAATGAAGCAGACATTGAATATCCCTTTGAGTATGGTGAAGTTATTAATTACACTTTGGATGGTGTGCTAACCTAATTGGACAGAGTGAAAAGAAGGAAGCCTCTACAGAATAAAAATATTCTAAAACATGCATACTGTTTCCAACATGGCACTAAAGTAATACAGCAAAAGAAAAAAATATGTTTTGTCCTGAATACAAAGTCTTATGTTTCGGGCAAATCCAATACAACACATTAGTGAGTACCACTCTCCATATTTTCAAGAATAGTGGTGGCTGCATCATGTTATGGGTATGCTTGTAATAGTTTTAAAACTGGGGAGTTTTTCATGATAAAAACCCCAGAATGGAGCTTAGCACAGGCAAAATCCTAGAGGAAAACCTGGTTCAGTCTGCTTTCCACCAAACACTGGGAGATGTATTCACCTTTCAGTAGGACAATAACCTCAAACACAAGGCCAGATCTACACTGGAGTTGCTTACCAAGAAGACAGTGAATGTTCTTGAGTTGCCGAGTTACAGTTTGGATTTAAATGTACTTAAAAATCTATGGCAAGACCTGAAAATGGTTGTCTAGCAATGATCAACAAGCAATTTGCCAGAGGTTGAATAATTTTGAAAAGAATAATGGGCAAATGTTGCATAATCCAGGTGTGGAAAGCTCTTAGAGATTTACCCAGAAAGACTCACAGCACAAATGTTGCATAATCCAGGTGTGGAAAGCTCTTAGAGATTTACCCAGAAAGACTCACAGCTGTAATTGCTGCCGAAGGTGATTCTACAAAGTATTGACTCAGGCGTGTGAATAGTTACTTTATGTAAATGAGATATTTCAGTATTTCATTTTCAATAAATTAGCAAAAATGCCAAAAAACATGTTTTGACTTTGTTATTATGGGGTATTGTGTGTAGGAGGGTGAGAGAAAAACATATTTTATCCATTTTGAATTCAGGCTATAACACAACAAAATGTGGAGTAAGTCAAGGGGTATGAATACATTATGAAGGCACTGTATATGTACAGTACATATCTACCACAATTCGTACTGGTACTCCTTGTACATAGCAATGTTCTTTTCTACTCATTATTTTATTTGTTATTCACTGTGTATTTATTCCTTGTGTCACTAGTTCTATTTTTTATAACATTTTGTATATTATCTTTAACTCTGCATTGTTGGTAATGGACCCATAAGTAAAGCATGTGACAAATGTATGTGACAATGTATCTGACAATTAAAATTGTATTTGATACCTGGTGCTAACATGCGTCTTTTGTCCTATACTCATCCACATTCTGATTGTGCCCTCATTGTTCTCGTTGCATCTACATATGGTAGTAAAATGTCCTGGTCCCTCCCTGTATTTGACAGATTGTTTCAAAATATGTATTAATATTAAGACACATATTGAGGCCACAAGTCAATAGTGCACCCAGTCAGTGATTTTAGACGTTAGGATAATGATGATTTACATGGTTTCACTGTCAAGATGCATCTACACAACTTGTGTCTGACTGGGTGCACCATTGGTCAGGAAGATCTGGTCAGGAAGATCTGATCACAATCAGATCAAAATGCGTATTTCAATCTTCTACACTGTCTAAAACTGTGGGCACAATCAGAATGTGGACAAGATCAGGACAAAGTACGCATGTTAGAATCAGGTGGAAACGGGGCCAAAGGGGTAATCTGCAGTTCCTACATCAGTTTTTGGACTGTTAAATTAATGATATATAGCAATTGATTCTTGAAGAATACAGTGAGGGAAAAAAGTATTTCATCCCCTGCTGATTTTGTACGTTTGCTCACTGACAACGACATGATCAGTCTATAATTTTAATGGTAGGTTCATTTGATCAGTGAGAGACAGAATAACAACAAAAAAATCCAGAAAAACGCATGTCAAAAATGTTATAAATTGATTTGCATTTTAATGAGGGAAATAAGTATTTGACCCCTCTGCAAAACATGACTTAGTACTTGGTGGCAAAACCCTTGTTGGCAATCACATAGGTCAGACGTTTCTTGTAATTGGCCACCAGGTTTGCACACATCTCAGGAGGGATTTTGTCCCACTCCTCTTTGCAGATCTTCTCCAAGTCATTAAGGTTTCGAGGCTGACATTTGGCAACTCGAACCTTCAGCTCCCTCCACAGATTTTCTATGGGATTAAGGTCTGGAGACTGGCTAGGCCACTCCAGGACCTTAATGTGCTTCTTCTTGAGCCACTCCTTTGTTGCCTTGGCCGTGTGTTTTGGGTCATTGTCATGCTGGAATATCCATCCACGACCCATTTTCAATGCCCTTTATTTTTTCACGGGTCCTACAAATCACCCCAAACAACCCAAACAGGTACCCCAAACAACACTGTCGTGTCGTTGGCAAACTTGATGATGGTGTTGGAGTTTTGTGCGGCCACGCAGTCACACAGTCTTGGGTGAACAGGGTGTACAGTAGGGGAGTAAGCACACACCCTGGGGGGCCCCAGCGTGGTGGAGTTGTTGTTGCTTTACCACTTCTAAGCCGTTTTTATTTATTTAAATAAGGCATGCATTTTCTGGGTTAAGCCTGTGCGTTATCATTTATTGGATAATGCAGCTGAAGTGAAAAACATTACCTATTGATAAACAAATATACATTTAAGCTTATATTTTGCCAAGTATGTGATTCCTACCTATATTTTCACTACTTGGCTGCGGTCTCCTGGATCAGGGACCTAATTTATAACCGTTGCATAAATGTTGCACTAAATACCTGCATGCGCCATTTCTGGAAAGACACAACAAAATATTGAGAATGATCAACTTGGCGCACGCTATACATACACATAGGGCTGTCAAACGTTTAAAAATGTAATCGAGTTAATCGCAGAATTTGCTGTGATTAATCAAGATTATTAGCAAATTCAGAATTTGCTTTAAATGAGCTGTAATTTAGTATTTTTTATATAAAAAGCATTACAAGAATATTGACGTCTTGATTTTGTCCAAAGTAACAGTTAGCAAAATCTGGTAAATTGATAAAGCATACTTTCTTTAACCTTAATGCCAATTTGTTTTGACATCTCATTGTTGTTTTCAGCTGTATAGATTATGTAAAGGTGTCTGTTTACATTCATTCCAATAGCAAACACATTCACACATTTTCAAAAACATCAACATCCCTTTTAGGCCTGTGTATTAAATGTAATAAATAGACAGCTAACAATAACAAAAGCTAAAAATAGCTAGGTATGATGAAATGGAAGGCTCGCTATTGCCTATCACTAAGCTAGCTAGCAGTTAGCAATTAGCATGTGACCATTAGATACAAAAAACAAACAAAAACATTTAAGAGCTAAAACATTTATAATGGGAAAAATAATCTGCAGAAATGGGATCTTGTTCTCATTGACTTGAATAAAAAGTGAGCTAGCTAGCTAGCTAGCTACTTATCTTGGCTACACTTATAAAAATGACCAGAACACAGTTTAGTTAATAATGTTATCTCTAGATTTTGAAAACGTACCATGCATACAAACTGGAAAACAGGATAAAAATTAAGGAGACACAGAGAGTTAGCTTCTCTGTTATTTTCACTGTGCGTCTTCCAACGGTCATGGGCCAACATAAGAAGAAGAGAGTCCTGCTGCAATAACACTCGGAATGCCTCTGTCCCTTTTAATAGCCAGGTAACGGCACACATTTCAGCAAATAAACACTTTGTGAGTTCGGACCCCTAGAAATCGGCCAATCGCACTCTAGTGTCGAAAGTAACAACTGCCGTAATACACAGTCAAAGAGGAGAATAATGATTCTGTCAAGTTCTGTCTGTTTTTATTTTTTATAAAAGCATACTAAGACAAAATAAATTACACAGTGTGTAAATGATAACACATTAGTGCAGGAAATTAAGAAATTGATTAAAATAATGGAAGGGAATGCTGGAAATAAACAATGAACTATGCAAATGAGCAAAAGCTGTGTGCATTAAGGAAATAGACACCTGGCTCAAATAAAAGCCTGTCTCTAAAAAGCACCTGTTGTGTTCAGTGATTTAAGCAAATAAACGCCCAGGCTATTAATTTAAGTTTTATGGTATACATGTTAACACCACCTTTTCACATGAGGAGAATACAACTTTTTTCTCACATGTAAAACTGCAGATTAGATTTTCACATGTGAAAATTTTTCATTTGTGAAAATACAATTCTACATGTGAAAGTGAAATTATAATGTGGAGTTTTTTCTCGTGATTGTTTTCCACATGTGAATTTACAATTTCACATGTGAGGTAAAAACATGTAATTCTCCTCACATGAGAAAATGTGGTGTTAACATGTGAACTCCAAATTTGAAACGTGAAAATATGGTTTCACTTATGAAATTTAAGATGAACATGTGGAAATGCAAATTTCACGTTTTTTTTGGGGGTAATGGGAATATTTCTCAAGCCCCATCCCCCAGCTGTTTACCAAAAGAAGTGGCGGGGTAGACGCTTTGTTATTGTTTGAACTCCGGATTGGCCTTTTAAGTACTACATAACACAATATATACATTGAAGATCACATACAGCATTTACTCAGGTTAATCTACCATACCCACATTTTGCTGAAGTGGTACTTAAAAATATTTCCCTACGCTCAATGACTAATATTATAATGTACGATAATCTAAAATAACACCATGTGCCATACCTATAGTGTACTATTTTCGACTACAGCCACAGATGAGAATGATCGAGTCATGATAATTTATTATGAGGTAAGCAGGTCAGTTGAGGACATTGCCATTTTCTATATCCTGAGTCCAAAGACAGGAGCAGTCACTAATGCATTGGGGGAAAACCTCCATTAAAAAGTAGACTCATCTCCTTATCACTTCCAGTTGTGTGTGCCAAGCTTTAAACCGATAGGCACTTAGTGCACCCTACTAGGATATCATAGTAAAACACACACTGCCCATTAAGAGACATGAGGTCCATTTGAGTTTTTGCCTCATTTCAGACTTGATAGGCATGAAATGGTATCCCATATAAAGAAACCACACTTAATGTCAAGTGCATTTCGAACCTATCACAGTCATGTTTAAGCTTGAAGAAAAAAACACGTTTTAAAATGCTATTAGGGGACCAATATTTCAAATGACTAAAACATTTAGGGAAAAAAAAGATACCTTCCATTATGTCATTAAGTGCCATGCTTGCCAGCCTGGCAGCCCCCATATAAATCTGATCCAGAGCGCTGGCCATACAGACCAATTCCTCCAAGCTGATGCATTTACAAAGACTTGCTTTTACAAAGATATTGTAAAAGCTTAAAGCCCTCAAATGCCAAATGTATTCCATTGTCCAGGAACCACTCTAAGTCACTGTGGTTTTACAACACGGTAACCACCTTGTACTTGCACAAGCTCTTTGAGTTAAACTGCACTGTAACAGGTTTCATAAGCTTGTGTCTGTACTGGAATAAACCACAGAATACAGGCCTCAGGGGGGTTCAAGCCAGCCAACCAAACCATCAGTGACCACGTTTACATGCACACCAATATCCTGTTATTATTCGGCATATTCAAGTATTCTGTTTTCGAGTTGGCACATATAAACATAATATACTGTTTACAATAACTTGAAGAAGCTAGTATCCAAGTTGAGAAACCCAAATAAGATTCCTTGGATAAGCTGATCTAAGACAGGATACTGTGGCATGTAAACATCTTATCCTGTTTACAGTTTTTCACAGTCTGCACAGGCTCAGTTTCACATAGTATCACCTTTGAAGTTCAGACGGAACAGTAATGTTTCATGAGCTGAAATAGAAGATCCCAGAAATGTTTCATATGCACAAAAAGCTTATTTCTCTTACATTTTGTGCACACATTTCTTTACATCCCTGTTAGTGAGCATTTCTCTTTTGCCAAGATAATCCATCCACCTGACAGGTGTGGGATATCAAGAAGCTGATTAAACAGCATGATCATTACACAGGTGCACCTTGTGCTGGGGACAATAAATCAGTACTCTTTGCCTGGTCCAGTCAGTGTGCCCCCTCAGCAAAATACCGCTAACAGATTTTTTTAAAATAAATAATTATGAGAAAACGTGGGCTTAAAAATGAAGTTTAGTAATAAAAATGGAGAAATCTGAGGGGGCTCGTGCCTTTGTGCCCCCTATGGGCATGACGCCTCTGCGCTGAGTATCAGCTGATGTTCCTATCCTCAAGACCCTAGTATCCATTTCATATTGTTGTGCTTAAGATATAGGAAGTCACCATTGAGTGACTGTGACATGATCCACGTCAACCACCCGTGGCGCCCACAACTGCAGTAACATTTCCCTCTTGTTTTGTTTCAATTTCACCTCCCCTTAACTTGTAATTTTCTAAAAATGTTCCCTTCCGTATCTACATTTCTCTCTTTCTCTCTCAATTGATGTGCGACATAGGCTCTGTTTACAAATACGGCGGAGACAACACCACAGCTAGAAGCACAGGATGGAAGCAACAGTATGGGCTGGAACTTTGCTTGTCCCCGGGCAGTGATAGATGGGTATCTCTGGGGCAAACGTTAATGTGCCACGTAATGAAAAATAAGACACTCGATTGATCTCAGGGCTCATCAAGCACCTAATGGTTTTCGGACGGTGGGCTCAGGTGATGTTCACCTTTAGGGGGTGATAACAAACTAAACCCTTGCACTGACACTGTAGTGTAGAGCAGTGGTTCCCAAACTGTGGGGCGTGCCACCTAGGGGGGTCGTCAGGGGGATGGGGGCATGCTGGTCCCCTCCCCCCAGAAATACAAATATAAAAAATTGGAACTCAGTCTGGCTTTCAACTTACTCTTGAAAGTTGTAATAGTAGAATGCACAAGGTGCAATTTCGAATTTGGTTAGTGCATCATCAGCTTTCCCCTTGTCATATCAGCCATTGCATACCTTTGAGAGCTATTTATAACTTGTCAGAAATGTCCAGATCAACTAGCCCATGTCAGCTAATGTTTTTTTTTCTAGGTTTTCTAGCTCATAGATTTTGTTGTAATGTTTGAGTCACTCATATGAATACACAATAGACATGGCAAAATGTATAGAATTGCAAGAAAATTAGATTTTCAACTGCAACATTTTCTCTGCACATCATGACAAAATGTGTAGAATTGCTGGAAATAAGCTTTAAAATCTGCAAAGTGTTCTCTCCACCAACAAGAGGGGTGTAAACAGTTTGTGTCATGAACAGTGCTTGTGCACATAGAAATAGACATGGCGCACACGGGATGTTCCCCAATGCTGGAAGGCCTGAGTGAAAAAGTTTGGGAATCCCTGGTGTAGAGCTCCTGATCAGAATTTTCTTTTAGAAGGCAGACAACTCCCAGTCGGTTTCACCTGTCAATCATTTGCAGCCCGTGTTAGTATACAAATTAATAGGCATCAAATCGCAGGTTGCCTAACCCTAACCTTAAATTAAGACCAAAAATAATTTTTTTAGTTTTCATGAATTTTTACAATATATAGCCAATTTTAACTTTGCAGCTGGCCCATCTAGTGGAAATCGCTCAGTTCTGCCTTCAGGGCAAGATTCATGACAATAAACGTCAATCTGCCATCAAATCCTTGCTTCTTATATCCTTGTTATCTTATAATAATAATATGCCATTTAGCAGACGCTTTTATCCAAAGCGACTTACAGTCATGCGTGCATACATTTTTGTGTATGGGTGGTCCCGGGGATCGAACCCACTACCTTGGCGTTACAAGCGCCGTGCTCTACCAGCTGAGCTACAGAGGACCATCTTATTTCCTTGCCTCTCTCGCTCTCAAAGCACATTGGAGGAGGAGGTCTTAGTGTAGGGACATTAGATCATCTCCTCCCTCCACGTCCCTGAGGGTTTCAGGTGACTCTGCTATTCTGTCAATGTGACCGTGGACCTGTAACCATTTGCAAGCTCAACACATTACATCTCATTACATTCATAGGTGTGGGAACATAATCATAGTTATACGTCTTCCAAAAGAGTACAGGGCATGAGTAATACAGAAAATAGGAGACAATAGGCCTTTATCTTCAACTAAAGAAAGAAGCTGAATGCATGACTTCAGATATCAAGACGGAATGTAAATCTAACAGCCATGACAAGAAGACAAATACATTAGCCATGAGTTGTAGTTTTCAAAACTGTCATACATTTTGCAGGAGGGGTAAAAATGATGAGCAATTGAGGATTGATAATTCTAAATGTAGCAGCACTTCAATTTCAATCAAGTCAGATTGTATTCTAAGTATCTCACTCCTAATGCTCTCCAGAACAAAGAGTTTAGAAATGCAGGCCCTGGGGAATGGCATTATGGGTCATTTGACACATTCCCATATCCATTTGGAGCTATCCTCAGAGACATCAAACAGGCATACCTAAACACATGTGAAA
This sequence comes from Coregonus clupeaformis, assembly GCF_020615455.1. NCBI lineage: Eukaryota > Metazoa > Chordata > Actinopteri > Salmoniformes > Salmonidae > Coregonus > Coregonus clupeaformis. Next base: position 40,918,423 of record NC_059224.1, read on the forward strand.
CTATGCTGCAGTGTTTAGTGAATGCATGTCATAATGCTCCCTGATCTTGTGCTTGTAATTTATTACATTTTCTGTGGAAGAGGTGTATAGTTTTGTAATCGGGTGAATGATTTTTCAGGGTAGATGTCAAGTCCTCCTCTTGTTCACCATCCAAAGGACACAGGGACAACTCAAATTTCCGACTCAATCATTTTTTATTTTTTTTGCTTTCAATTGATTGGTCTGTCCAGTAAATTAGCCAGTAAATTAGGTTGTAAACCTTTAAAGACAGAACAAAAAGTTACCATTTTAATTAAACATTTTAATGAACTTAAATTAGTTTAAACATTTAAATAAACATTCTAAATAACTTAAATGAATTAACCATTTAAGCCTTTTACCATTGGCGTCTTTGGACTGAACCTTAGAGTGAACTTGGGAGTCTTCTCTCTGAAGTTTGTTCTTCTGAATGACTGAGCCCCTCCATGCCTTCACAGGTGCTCCAAATCAGTGAAAATGACTGATCAGGTGACAAGCAGCCGTTTTGCTGCTGCTGGTGCACTCTGGGAAGTGTAATTCTTTCACTCACTCGTGAGATTCAGCTCAACAGTAGAATAACAGAATGGTGGAAGTACATAGTACACTGTCCACGATATAGAGTATAGCTAGCATTTAAAAAAAGTATGGGTCATAACCTTCCCCAGATTGAACTCTGGGTGATTCTCAACTACATATCCTCTCTTTTATGAATTTCAATGTGAGCATATTTTCATTAACCCTGTAAACATTAGGTAAATAATTTGGAAAGACTTTGGAGAGCATTTGTTCACACGTCTTTTGGGAGGGTGTCTGCATCAGTAGGGGTGGAGTTGGAAGGATGGAGAAACTTAGGAGGTCTACAAACACCGGAGCTCTGACTCCGAACATATCATATGAATATTCAACATATTCAACATATTCCAAAGCCCCCTGCGCTGCATATGCAGGAAATCCCAACGAGCTATTTAAATAGAACTACCGTTAATTACTACCCCTTGAAAAACGAGGATCATTGGCCTGTGCGCCTCAGTCACAGTACCTTCCAGTTGCAAATTAAATAAATTGCTGCACAGTTTCCTGTAAATAAATTACTGCTAGGAGATAATTTATTTTCATATTATAAAAAATTAACACATTGAGTGAACTAACAGACCCTGGTGTGATGAACCATATGAACTATACAACAAAGAGAAGCCAATAATTGTCTTACCAATGCCACCATACAAAATACACTGCATTCAGAATACCAATACTTCTAGTTCCAACCAATACTAATTCAAAGTAATGCTACTGTATGGTATTTCAGATATTCATACTTTGCCCTTTCTTTTGCTAAGATATACAGTACTTTAATAATACTTTGATAATACTGTTAATTTGATAATACTGATCTTAGAAATAGTATCTATGCATTAATGATCAAAACATTGTGTATGTGAAACTATTTATACACCCCGCTGGTGTACCATTACCATACAAAATGATCAAAAACTGTTACAAATATTTATAATATTGTAATTCAGTGGTGGCTGTTAGTTTCTAATTTACTTTGAAACTAAACCATATCTTGTGAAATCTGCAATGTGAATTGAGTCTGTTTGGCTTCTTTGTGTACTGAAGAGATAAAGCAACATCAAAATAGTAAAAATTTCATACAATGAGTTTCGTCAAAGGAGGATGAAACCAGCCTGTGGAATAAAGAACCAACTCCAAGAAAAAAACTATGCTTCTGAACATATAATGTCCTACTACTCTTTGGATGAAAAAATATTTGGATTCCCAAAACGTTCATGTAGGCCTATTCTGTGAAACATTTGCATATTCTATTCTGAGGTTAGGAGTTCACCATTTACTTCAGCACCACTGGTGTCAAACAAGTTAAATATGCACTACTCATTTCAGAGAGGGACAACTGCAGATTGGATGGGGTCACATAATTCAGAGCTTCTTTTACCCTGAAAATAGCGTTCAGCTGTTGTCTGAGGCTAAATGTGATGTGACCAAACTATTCCAAAAGTTTTGGTGCGGCGAGAGGGTAGGTGTTATTTAACGAGGTTACACAACCATTTCACCCTCTTATTTACATGGAGTGTACAAAACATTAGGAGCACCTGCTCTTTCCATCACATAGACTGACCAGGTGAAAGCTATGATCCCTTATTGATGTCACTTCAATCAGTGTAGCTGAAGGGGAGAAGACAGGTTAAGGAAGGATTTGTTATCGTTGAAACAATTGAGACATGGATTGTGTATGTGTGCCATTCAGAGGGTGAATGGGCAAGATAAAATATTTAAGTGCCTTTGAACTGGGTACGGTAGTAGGTGTGAGGCGCACCAGTTTGAGTGTGTCAAGAACTGCAACACTGCTGGGTTTTTCCACGCGCAACAGTTTCCCGTGTATCAAGAATGGTCCGACACCCAAAGGACATCTAGCCAACCTGACGCAACTGTAGGAATCGTTGGGGTCAACATGGGCCAGCATCCCTGTGGAACGCTTTCAACACCTTTTAGATTCCATGCCCCGACGAATTGAGGGTGTTCTGAGGGCCCAAGGATGTGTAACTCAATATTAGGAAGGTATTCCTAATGTTTTTTACACTCAGTGTACATCATGGAACTCCCATGCTGACCAAACCGTTGCAAAATAAATGTACACATACATGTTAATACATAATTTCATCCAAACGCACGTGTCAACTTGGTTATATTTTTGATGCTTGAAACGCTGCAAGTCCCGCCTCTCCCATCTCCTCATTAGTTTTTAGGAGCATATACCCATGTGGGTGATTGAAAGATGAACTGAGGTCCACACTCCAGTCCAGTTGGTGGTGGTGGTGGTAATACACCGTAAAGTTGGTTGCCAACCGCCATATAAAGTCCAAAGAAGAAGACTGAAGGAGGAGAGATTACTAGAAACTAAGGGTTAGGGACAATTATCTGTGGATTAATTGTCGGAGTAGAGGAACTTGTGCATTTCAGGTAAAATAACAATCTGGAATAACACATATGGAATCATGTAGTAACCAAAAAAGTGTTAAACAAATCAAAATATATTTTATATTTGAGATTCTTCAAATAGCCACCCTTTGCCTTGATGACATCTTTGCACACTCTTGGCATTCTCTCAACCAGCTTCATGAGGTATTCACCTGGAATGCATTTCAATTAACAGGTGTGCCTTCTTAAAAGTTAATTTGTGGAATGTCTTTCCTTCTTAATGCGTTTGAACCAATCAGTTGTGTTGTGACAAGGTAGGGATGTATACAGAAGATAGCCCTGTTTGGTAAAAGACCAAGTCCATATTATGGCAAGAACAGCTGAAAAAAGCATACAGAAACGACAGTCCATCATTACTTTAAGACATGAAGGTCAGTCAATACGGAACATTTCAAGAACTTTGAACGTTTCTTCAAGTGCAGTCGCAAAAACCATCAAGCGCTATGATGAGGCTCTCATGAGGACCACCACAGGAATGAAAGACCCAGAGTTACCTCTGCTGCAGAGGATAAGTTCATTAGAGTTACCAGCCTCAGAAATTGCAGCCCAAATAAATGATTCACAGAGTTCAAGTAACAGACACATCTCAACATCAACTGTTCAGAGGAGACTATGTGAATCAGGCCTTCATGGTTGAATTGCTGCAAAGAAACCACTACTAAAGGACACTAATAATAAGAAGAGACTTGTGGTCCTCTGTAGCGTAATTGGTAGAGCATGGCACTTGTAACGCCAGGGTAGTGGGTTCGATCCCCTGGACCACCCATACGTAAAAATTTATGCACACATGACTGTAAGTCTCTTTGGATAAAAGCGTCTGCTAAATGGCATATTAATGAATTATTAACTTGCTTGGGCCAAGAAACACGAGCAATGGACATTAGACCGGTGGAAATGTGTCCTTTGGTCTGGAGTCCAAATTGGAGATTTTTGGTTCCAACCGCCGTGGCTTTGTAATATGCAGTGTGGGTGAACGGATTATCTCCGCATGTGTATTTCTCACCATAAAGCATGGAGGAGGATGTGTTATGGTGTGGGGGTGCTATGCTGGTGACACTGTCTCTGATTTATTTAGAATTCAAGGCACCCTTAACCAGCATGGCTACCACAGTGATTCTCCATGCAATCTTGTTTGGGCTTTATGGGACTATCATTTGTTTTTCAACAGGACAATGACCCAACACACCTCCAGGCTGTTTAAGGGCTATTTTACCAAGAAGGAGAGTGATGGAGTGCTGCATCAGATGACCTGGCCTCCACAATCTCCCGACCTCAACCCAATTGAGATGGTTTGGGATGAGTCGGACGGCAGAGTGAAGGAAAAGCAGCCAACAAGTGGTCAGCATACAGTGGGGAAAAAAAGTATTTAGTCAGCCACCAATTGTGCAAGTTCTCCCACTTAAAAAGATGAGAGAGGCCTGTAATTTTCATCATAGGTACATGTCAACTATGACAGAGAAAATGAGAAAAAAAAAATCCAGAAAATCACATTGTAGGATTTTTTATGAATTTATTTGCAAAGTATGGTGGAAAATAAGTATTTGGTCAATAACAAAAGTTTCTCAATACTTTGTTATATACCCTTTGTTGGCAATGACACAGGTCAAACGTTTTCTGTAAGTCATCACAAGGTTTTCACACACTGTTGCTGGTATTTTGGCCCATTCCTCCATGCAGATCTCCTCTAGAGCAGTGATGTTTTGGGGCTGTCGCTGGGCAACACAGACTTTCAACTCCCTCCAAAGATTTTCTATGGGGTTGAGATCTGGAGACTGGCTAGGCCACTCCAGGACCTTGAAATGCTTCTTACGAAGCCACTCCTTCGTTGCCCGGGCGGTGTGTTTGGGATCATTGTCATGCTGAAAGACCCAGCCACGTTTCATCTTCAATGCCCTTGCTTATGGAAGGAGGTTTTCACTCAAAATCTCACGATACATGGCCCCATTCATTCTTTCCTTTACACGGATCAGTCGTCCTGGTCCCTTTGCAGAAAAACAGCCCCAAAGCATGATGTTTCCACCCCCATGCTTCACAGTAGGTATGGTGTTCTTTGGATGCAACTCAGCATTCTTTGTCCTCCAAACACGACGAGTTGAGTTTTTACCAAAAAGTTATATTTTGGTTTCATCTGACATTCTCCCAATCCTCATCTGGATCATCCAAATGCACTCTAGCAAATTTCAGATGGGCCTGGACATGTACTGGCTTAAGCAGGGGGACACGTCTGGCAATGCAGGATTTGAGTCCCTGGCGGCGTAGTGTGTTACTGATGGTAGGCTTTGTTACTTTGGTCCCAGCTCTCTGCAGGTCATTCACTAGGTCCCCCTGTGTGGTTCTGGGATTTTTGCTCACCGTTCTTGTGATCATTTTGACCCCACGGGGTGAGATCTTGCGTGGAGCTCCAGATCGAGGGAGATTATCAGTGGTCTTGTATGTCTTCCATTTCCTAATAATTGCTCCCACAGTTGATTTCTTCAAACCAAGCTGCTTACCTATTGCAGATTCACTCTTCCCAGCCTGGTGCAGGTCTACAATTTTGTTTCTGGTGTCCTTTGACAGCTCTTTGGTCTTGGCCATAGTGGAGTTTGGAGTGTGACTGTTTGAGGTTGTGGACAGGTGTCTTTTATACTGATAACAAGTTCAAACAGGTGCCATTAATACAGGTAACGAGTGGAGGACAGAGGAGCCTCTTAAAGAAGAAGTTACAGGTCTGTGAGAGCCAGAACTCTTGCTTGTTTGTAGGTGACCAAATACTTATTTTCCACCATAATTTGCAAATAAATTCATAAAAAATCCTACAATGTGATTTTCTGGATTTTTCTTTCTCATTTTGTCTGTCATAGTTGACGTGTACCTATGATGAAAATTACAGGCCTCTCTCATCTTTTTAAGTGGGAGAACTTGCACAATTGGTGGCTGACTAAATACTATTTTTCCCCACTGTATGTGGGAACTCCTTCAAGACTGTTGGAAAAACATTCCAGGTGAAGCTGGTTAAGAGAAAGCGTGTGCAAAGTTCATCAAGGCAAAGGGTGACTATTTGAACAATCTCAAATATAAAATATATTTTGATTTGTTTAACACTTTTTTGGTTACTATATGATTCCACATGTGTTATTTCATAGTTTTGATGGCTTCACTATTATTCTACAATGTAGAAAATATTAAAAATAAGGAAAAACCCTGGAATGAGGAGTGTGTCCAAACTGGTAGTGTAGGTAAATTAATCCAAAGGAGTTTCATCAATATTCATGCATGATTCGTATTCTTTGAAAATGTGTGAATAGCAATATTTATTTAAACATAAGGATGTACAGTATATTCTTGACGCTGGGATGGGGTATAAGGTTGTGGACACAGGATCAAATTAAGGTCCAGGGGTCTTCCAGAAAGTGGTACAGTCCTTCCATAATCACCCATCACCTGACTATCATCCACACGCCTATCCAATCTCACCCATACAGTATGAACATACTGTACATTCCAAATGGCACCCTATTCCCTCTATAGTATGTTATAGGGTGCCATTTGGGACACATCCACCAGATCCTCCACTTCCATCCTCTCCGCTGATGTACAGTGTGCACTGCTGCTGTGGAGGAGACATATGGCCACACCTAGAGAGTTCAATAAAATTAGAATAGCTGCCACTTCCAATCACTTCCACATAACCTCATTAGCTTGTTCTCTCTGTATGATCTGGACAACTGGGAGGTAAACAACATATTAAATTAACTTTGGTCAGACACAAATGGGTCCGATTGATTTTTATGCATGCAAAAGGTTTTCATATCGGAAGCTGACATTTGTAAGACTGGGCCTGTTCCAAATCATTCTAGAAGGTAGAAATGGCAAATGGAGGTTTGAAATACGTTGAGGTAAATCGTAATTTCCGTACACATGACCTTTCTATAAAGACGTTGTAGAAATATGAGAATTTGATCTGATATTAGATAATGTGGACTAAATTATATTTCAAAGGATTATTTTATTGGAAGATATTTGTAACGATGAGATGTAATGTACGATGATATTGTCATTTCTGACTGACCCAAGGGTAATCATTTTGAAGAACCATCATGTTTCAAAGAAGTAGGAGTCTGATTTGATTCCACAATTCAATTACTTCCCTGTGTTATTATTGGAAAGCACACTCATTACATAAGCAGATGCAGTCTGACCCCAAGACCCATCTGCAACAAAGCCACTTTAAGATGTTCAGATCTTTCTCTCAGTAATATTGCTTCCCTTTAACATTCTATCCCCAAGGAGGTCCTCCAATAAGCATTTGAGCTCATCAGTGGTATCCAGCCGAAGCATTTATTCACCTCAATAGTGTGTTTTGCATTAATTATTAAGCCAAATGTAATTCCCTTTATGTTCCAGATGAGCTAAGTTATTGGATTCAGCTGTTTGTTCTCAATTTGTATTCATATGATCAAAAATTAAGCCAAATCTTTACAGTGAGGAAAAAAAGTATTTGATCCCCTGCTGATTTTGTACGTTTACCCACTGACAAAGAAATGATCAGTCTATAATTTTAATGGTAAGTTTATTTGAACAGTGAGAGACAGAATAACAACAACAAAATCCAGAAAAACGCATGTCAAAAATGTTATAAATTGATTTGCATTTTAATGATGGAAATAGGTATTTGAACCCCTCTCAATCAGAAAGATTTCTGTCTGCCAGGTGTCTTTTATACAGGTAACGAGCTGAGATTAGGAGCACACTCTTAAAGGGAGTGCTCCTAATCTCAGTTTGTTACCTGTATAAAAGACACCTGTCCACAGAAGCAATCAATCAATCAGATTCCAAGCTCTCCATCATGGCCAAGACCAAAGAGCTCTCCAAGGATGTCAGGGACAAGATTGTAGACCTACACAAGGCTGGAATGGGCTACAACACCATCGCCAAGCAGCTTGGTGAGAAGGTGACAACAGTTGGTGCGATTATTCGCAAATGGAAGAAACACAAAATAACTGTCAATATCCCTCGGCCTGGGGCTCCATGCAAGATCTCACCTCGTGGAGTTGCAATGATCATGAGAACGGTGAGGAATCAGCCTAGAACTACACGGGAGGATCTTGTCAATGATCTCAAGGCAGCTGGGACCATAGTCACCAAGAAAACAATTGGTAACACACTATGCTGTGAAGGACTGAAATCCTGCAGCGCCCGCAAGGTCCCCCTGCTCAAGAAAGCACATATACATGCCCGTCTGAAGTTTGCCAATGAACATCTGAATGATTCAGAGGAGAACTGGGTGAAAGTGTTGTGGTCAGATGAGACCAAAATCGAGCTCTTTGGCATCAACTCAACTCGCCGTGTTTGGAGGAGGAGGAATGCTGCCTATGACCCCAAGAACACCATCCCCACCGTCAAACATGGAGGTGGAAACATTATGCTTTGGGGGTGTTTTTCTGCTAAGGGACAGGACAACTTCACCGCATCAAAGGGACGATGGACGGGGCCATGTACCGTCAAATCTTGGGTGAGAACCTCCTTCCCTCAGCCAGGGCATTGAAAATGGGTCGTGGATGGGTATTCCAGCATGACAATGACCCAAAACACACGGCCAAGGCAACAAAGGAGTGGCTCAAGAAGAAGCACATTAAGGTCCTGGAGTGGCCTAGCCAGTATCCAGACCTTAATCCTATAGAAAATCTGTGGAGGGAGCTGAAGGTTCGAGTTGCCAATTGTCATCCTCGAAACCTTAATGACTTGGAGAATATCTGCAAAGAGGAGTGGGACAAAATCCCTCCTGAGATGTGTGCAAACCTGGTGGCCAACTACAAGAAACGTCTGACCTCTGTGATTGCCAACAAGGGTTTTGCCACCAAGTACTAGTCATGTTTTGCAGAGGGGTCAAATACTTATTTCCCTCATGAAAATGCAAATCAATTTATAACATTTTTGACATGCGTTTTTCTGGATGGTTTTGTTGTTATTCTGTCTCTCACTGTTCAAATAAACCTACCATTAAAATTATAGACTGATCATTTCTTTGTCAGTGGGCAAACGTACAAAATCAGCAGGGGATCAAATACTTTTTTCCCTCACTGTATCTCTGCATTCATAGGCGATAGTGGGCGTTAAGATGCATCATATAGTCATCGAGGCACCAGCATTGATTTGCCATATCTTCAATTTAAGCCTACTAGAAATGTTGTGCCCTCAGGCCTGGAGGGAAGTAAAAGTTATTCCCCTACCTAAGAATAGTAAAGTTCCCTTAACTGGCTCAAATAGCCGACGAATCAGCCTGTTACCAACCCTTAGTAAACCTTTGGGAAAAATAGTGTTTCACCAGATAAAATGCTATTTTACAGTAAACAAATTGACAACAGACTTTCACCACGCTTAAAGGGAAGGACATTCAACAAGCACAGCACTTACACAAATGACTGATGATTGGCTGTAAGAAATTGATGATAAAAAGATTGTGGGGGCTGTTTTGTTAGAATTCAGTGCAGCTTTAGACATTATCTGTTGCTGGAAAAACGTGTGTTATGGCTTTACACCCCCTGCTATATTGTGGATAAAGAGTTAACTGTCAAACAGAACACAGAGGGTGTTCTTTAATGGAAGCTTCTCCAACAATATCCAGGTAGAATCAGGAATTCCCCAGGGCAGCTGTATAGGCCCCTTACTTTTTTCAATCTTTACAAACGTAATGCCACTGGCTTTGAGTAAAGCGTGTCTATGTATGCGGATGACTCAACACTATACACGTTAGCTACCACAGCGACTGAAATGACAGCAACACTTAACAAAGAGCTTCAGTTAGTTTCAGAATGAGTGGCAAGGAATAAGTTAGTCCTAAATATTTCAAAAACTAAAAGCATTATATTTGGGACAAATCATTTACTAAACCCTAAACCTCAACTAAATCTTGTAATGAATAATGTGAAAATTGAGCAAGTTGAGGAGACTAAATTGCTTGGAGTAACCCTGGATTGTTAACTGTCATGGTCAAAACATATTGATACAACAGTTGCTAGGATGGGGAGAAGTCTGTCTATAATAAAGCGCTGCTCTGCATTCTTAACAGCACTTTCAACAAGGCAGCTCCTACAGGCCCTAGTTTTGTTGCACCTGGACTACTGTCAGTCCACATCAAGTAACTCATTCCCGCAGTAAAATTAGATTTAAAAAACAGATAAAAAATACACCATATGGAACAGCGGGGACTGTGAAACAACACATGCATACAAACACATGATAACATACGCACTATACACATGGATTTTGTGTTATAGATATGTGGTAGTAGAGTAGAGGCCTGAGGGCACTAACTTAATATGTTGTGAAATCTGTTATGAATGTATTATAATGTTAAATTAAAATGTATAACTGCCTTAATTTTGCTGGACCCCAGGCCTTGGCAGCAGCTAATGGGGATCAATAATAAATACAAATACAAATTGATTACAATCTCACAATAGGCTAATGACACAATCACTACAATATGGTGATGACATTAAGGCTAATGTAGCTTTGTGTGCCTTCATAATATTCTTCATAGCCGATCAGGGAGAGGGTTCAGTGATGTCCTGCCTAGTTCTCTTACATTTGCCACAAGAGTCCAGCCTCTTGACACATTATCAGAATTAGTCGCTGTTAATATTCCACCCCATTAGCAAAAATAGTGTCCATTTACGCTTCAACATTTAAAATGGTAATGTTATTTACCCCAATGCCATGGCAGAAAACGCTAGAACATAACATCACCCATCAGTTTTAATGAACCGCTTCTCTGCTGCAAAGAGCGAGAGTGTCAACTCGATTTACCTCAGCTATTTTAGCAAAACCACCAGTGTCACATTGACCACAGGAACAGGGGAGCTGTGAGTGAACGTGAAATTGAGTCACAAATGGAACCTGTGTCAAAAACAATGAAAGTCACTCAGTCATCAACTTAATGGAAATGTATGTTTGGAAGGGGAGTGGAAATGGATAGAGAAGTTAATGAGATTTGAATCAGTAGATGAGGGGATGGAGAAGGGAGAACAGAGTCTGTATGTATGTTTGGTCCTCTCAGCTGTGTGCTCTGTAAACATTAATTGAATAAATGTATTTCCAATTGACGTTAGGAATAAATGAGTTCTCATTATATAAATAAGCATGAGGCCTGCAGAATCCCTCATTCTTCCTCTTTCTCTCTCTCATCCCTCTCGCTTGCTCACCCTCTCTTTTCTTCTATTTTTCCTATTTCTCCCCCACTCATTCACCACAATTAGGATTCAGGACAGCGTTTAAGTACGAACAAACTCATTGATAAAAAAATAAGCCTTCACATTCTACATGCAATCAACCAAGCCATAGTGCTGTAGAATAGAATCCCTCCTAAACCTGCACTTACCCCAGCATTCACCAATTACAGTGATATAAGCTAGACACCGCATTGCTCTGCCACACAGCCCACCAGTCTCCTCTCATATAAATCAGCTCCTATGTATTTAATAATTAACTTCTGCTTTAGATGGCTTTCATTTAATTGATCCTGCCGGGTGAGCCTGAGGTGGATTGACGGATGGCCGCAGACAGGTCTGCATACGAACCACACCACGACCTAGGAGGAGGTGTAGTTGCACTCATTACAGAGGTAGTGTGTGTCTGCCAAAGCGGGAAGTGACATGAGGCTGGATGCTTTGTTCGGTATTGATGAAAGCCATGGGTGATGGCTGGCCTTTTGCATACTACCAACAGGATGGATTATGGCTGTGTGTGTGTGTGAATGCGCTTGTGTGTGTGCGTGAGAGAGAGAAAGGGCGTGTGTGTGTGAGGAGGATCCAGTCTGACAACCACGGTGGGGGACTCAGACTTCGGCACACAGGCTGGGCTGCTGGCATCCCTACCCCTGTGAACTCGCCAGGAAACCGCTGGTCTATATCTACAGTATATTAACACATCTGTGATTTAGACTGAGAGTGTGTGTGTGTGTGTGTGTGTGTGTGTGTGTGTGTGTGTGTGTGTGTGTGTGTGTGTGTGTGTGTGTGTGTGTGTGTGTGTGTGTGTGTGTGTGTGTGAAATACTTGCATGTCTATCTAGGGTGCTGTGACGATCATGGAATTTTGAATGATGGCAATTAGCCAGCCAAATGGTCGCGGTCACCGTAATAAACATTTGATTAGCAATTTCCATGATGCACATTTTCTCCACTCCTGCGCTCCTGACTGCATGTGCTGCCATAAAAATAGAATGAATAGAAGTGGCATCCCTATTCAAGTCAATGATGGCATAATGGGTGTACTGGCAGCCATTGCGAGTGTACCCATAGTAGTAAAGCAGGAAGTACAATATGTGCTAAAATACGTGCTGTGATTTGTTGATTCAATTCAACTGACATTACAAAATACAGTGAGTATACAAAACATTAAGAACACCTGCTCTTTCCTTGACATAGACTGACCAGGTGAATCCAGGTGAAAGCTATGCTCCCTTATTAATGTCACTTGTTAAATCCACTTCAATCAGTGTAGATGAAGTGGGGGAGACAGGTTAAAGAAGGATTTCTAAGCCTTTAGACAATTAATATTTAAGTGCCTTTGAACAGGGTGTCAGGCGCACCGGTTTGTGTCAAGAACTGCAACACTGCTGGGTTTTTCACACTCAACAGTTTCCCGTATGTATCAAGAATGGTCCACCACCCAAAGGACATCCAGCCAACTTGACACAACTGTGGGAGGCATTGGAGTCAACATGGGCCAGCATCCCTATGGAACGCTTTCGACACCTTGTAGAGTCCATGCCCCAACAAATTGAGCATGTTCTGAGAGCCAAAGGGGGTGCAACTCAATATTAGGAAGGTGTTCCTAATGGTTGGTATACTCAGTGTACATTCCATTTCATGAGCCACATCAGTTAACATAATTTAGATTAACATTCTACATTACCATGGAAATTATTGCATCACAATACCAGCAGTGGCGTGTCCAGAACATTTTAAATGGGGTGGCCAAGGTGGGGCACAGACCCAGTTTAGGGGGGCCATCACATTTTGAACCTTAATTTGTCAATATAATTATGATGGTTCAACTCATTAAATCAGGGGTGTCAAACTCATTCCATGGAGGTCCTAGTGTCTGCAGGATTTAGTTTTTTCCTTTTAATTAAGCATTATACAACCAGGTGTGGAGTTCCTTACTAATTAGTGACCTTAATGAATCAATCAAGTTCAAGGGAGGAGCGAAAACCCGCAGCCACTCGGCCCTCCGTGGAATGAGTTTGATAGCTGCGGATTAAACGCTTCAGCTTAGGTTTGGTATATTTCCATGTTACAGTGTTTGCATCAGGGAGGGTCAATTGGATATGGCAGGGTATGGTAGTAGCAATACCTCAACACCAACAATTTAAAATAGGCTACTCAAATCCTTCCAATCATGATTAATAGGCAAATGCAGTTTAACAGTATAATGGGCTGACTTTAGGAACATGTGTATGCCTGAGAGTGGGAGAGCATGCTGTTTGTATGGCTGTTTGTATGGAGAACGCATAGACGCAGCTGCAAGGAACAATGCATAGGTTAAGATGGCTGTAGTAGATGGCTTTGTCTAGGTAACTACTGTTTGACTTGACATGAACCTAAACTAGAGTTTTAATCCCTGTGCTGAGCTAGTGTGTAGCAGCTAATATATATATATATATATATTATATTTTATGGCCTTTATAGTAAAGACATGTAATTTACTGTAAAAATGTATTACTTTTTAATGTGTCATGAACACAACCAGTCATGATGCTTTCATTTGATTGTCAAACAAATCCCTTCAAACGTTACGTTAAGTAGGTTACCTGCACATGCTCGTCTACTCTAAATTAAGTCCAGCATCCGAACAGTGCGCTGTGCACACGCCATTTGAATGGAAAGGGACATCTATTACAAACACCATAAGTGTAATGACATTCAGCCTACAAAGTGATGTGTGTTCATGGATGACAAGGGAAGACAGGCTTCCACAAAATGTAACAATAAAAAAAGAAACAAACTTTTAAAATGATTTCTCATTCGTGTCTATCTGTGTTCATCATTTTCCTTCAATTCGCAAGAGGCTGAATCTATTTCACCAGAGAAAGCATCCGAGCGAGGCAAATATCACCTCTCTGGCTTAGTATCTGTAGCCCATGTATCTGATGCTGTCTGGCCAAAAATAATATGACATTGCATACTCTTTTTGCCAGACAGCATCAGATACATGGGCTACACATACTAAGACAGAGGGGTGCTGTTTCACTCACTAATTGGATTTTGAATGGGACTGAATTATGTGTCCCCAAAAGGTTAGTTGTACAAGACTGTGTGTATGTGTGTGTGTGTGTGTGTGTGGCAGAGGAGCAGAGACGGACGCTATCACAGGGCTCAAGACAAGAACTCTTCCACGGCTGAGGAGCCTTCAACCTCCTCTCAGATGAGTTCTGTAAGGGAACCCAAGCAGTGAATGACAGAGGGGGGAAGAGATGAGAGAAAGATCAAATAGGGGAGGATGTGAGAAGGAGGTTAAAGAAGAGTACCATCCATTCCCCTATCTTGCTTTGTCAAAGAAATGCATTTTTTATTAGCCATATACACACCCATCAAAAATGGCTATAAAAACAATGCATAAACAGACAGTTTACATTGTTTGCTAAAGCATCCATTTCAATCACTACAGGATAAAATACACAACATGGTGATTTCCTTGAGTGCAGCAAGTGGATTGTCTCTTGTAGAGAGGGATTTTGATCAGAATATGTGAGGGTTTGTGAGTGCATTTTTTAAAGTAATTGGTATAAAATAAATACTGAATGATATCGAGGAGGCAGAAAGAGTATGAGAGAAAGAGAGCAAGAGAGAGAAGAGAGGCAAAGGGAGAGAGAAAGAAGACAGTGTGGTGAAAGGCAGAAAGAGAGAGTGAATGTGTGTGTGTGTGTGTGTGTGTGTGTGTGTGTGTTGGGGGGGGCTAGGTGGTTAAAGACGGCCTCCAGCCTACTTTTCACCTTTTTTATCACGTGATTTACTTGAACTTTCACGTGGGCAGGCGTAAGGTCGAAGGGCAGGCATTATGTTGCAAAAGTGGGCGTGTGGATGTGCTGGCTTATACTAGTTCCGTCAACAACACACACGCATCTCCGTTGGAACAATGGGCTACACAGACGTCTCTGACAGCGAGAGCAGCTTTGTGTCTGACTACATCCT
Organism: Coregonus clupeaformis; assembly: GCF_020615455.1. NCBI lineage: Eukaryota > Metazoa > Chordata > Actinopteri > Salmoniformes > Salmonidae > Coregonus > Coregonus clupeaformis. The sequence continues at coordinate 40,933,613 of NC_059224.1, forward strand.
GAGGGAGATTCTCTTCCCTTGAAAGATCTGGACAGATAATTACAACAGGTCCACCATATACACTCACCAGTTTATTAGGTACACCCATTTTGTACCGGGTCAGACCCCCCTTTGCCTCCAGAGCAGCCTGAATTCTTTGGGAATTTTGCAAGGTGTTGCTGACACGATGCTATCATGCAGTTGCTGCAGATTGGATGGCGGTACATTCATGCTGCAAACAGCCCATTCCATCTCATCCCAAAGACGCTCTATTGGGTTGAAGTCTGGGGACTTCACAGGTCAGAGCGCAGGTTCAGTTACCTTTGCTTTCTTGGGTACAGGAACAATGGTGGCCATATTGAAGCATGTGGGAACAGCATACTGGGAAAGAGGGAGATTGAATATGTTGGGAAACACACCAGCCAGCTGGTCTGCACATGCTCTGAGGACCCGGCTAGGGATACCGTCTGGGCCGGCAGCCTTGCGGGGGTTAACATGCTTAAATGTCTTACTCACGTCGGCCACGGCCCTTGGTAGTGGTAGTGGTAGTGGGCCTCGTCAGTGGCACTGTGTTATCCTCAAAGCGGGCGAAGAAGGTGTTTAGCTTGTCTGATGTCGGCGACATGGCTGATTTTCCTTTTGTAGTCTTTGATTGTCTGTAGACCCTGTTTCTGAGCCATTGAATTGCGACTTCTGCCATATTCCCAGTCACCTTGCCATGGTTAAATGCGGTGGTTCGCGCTTTCAGTTTTGCGCGAATGCTGCCATCTATCCACGGTTTCTGGTTAGGGTAGGTTTTAATAGTCACAGTTGGCACAACATCACCTATACACTTCCTGATAAACTCAGTGTATTCATCTAAATCATTTTAGCAAGCTACCCGGAACATATCCCAGTCCGCGTGATGAAAACAATCTTGAAGTTTGGATTCCGATTGGTCAGACCAGCATTGAATAGTCCTTAGCACGGGTACTTCCTGTTTGAGTTTCTGCCTATAGGAAGGGAGGAGCAAAATGGAGTCGTGGTCAGATTTGCCGAAAGGAGGGCGGGGGAGGGCCATATAACCATCCCGGAAGTTCGAATAGCAATGGTCGAGGATTTTAGCAGCGCGAGTACAGCAGTCGATATGTTGATAGAACTTTGGCAGCTGTCACGCCCTGGCTCTGGGACTCTTATATGTTGAGCCAGGGTGTGTAGATTCTATGTGTTTGTGTTTCTATGTTAGGATCTAGTTCATGTGTATCTATGTTGGCCGGGGTGGTTCTCAATCAGAGGCAACGAGAATCAGCTGTTGCTTGTTGTCTCTGATTGGGAACCATACTTAGGCAGCCTGTTTGGCACAGTGTATTGTGGGATCTTGTTCCGTGTTGGTTTGTGTTTGTTACCAAGGACTTCACGTATCGTTTTGTTGTTTTTGTTCGTGTGGTGAATATATAATAAAGTATGTTCGCATTCCACGCTGCGCATTGGTCCAATCCTTTTGACGATCGTGACAGCAGCCTAGTCCTCAAATTTGCTTTGTTAAAATCCCCGGCTACAATAAATGCAGCCTCAGGATATGTGGTTTCCAGTTTGCATAAAGTCCAGTGAAGTTATTTGAGGGCCATCGTGGTATCGGCTTGAGGGGGGATATACACGGCTGTGACTATAACCGAAGAAAATTATCTTGGGAGATAATACTGTCAGCATTTGATTGTGAGGTATTCGAGGTCGGGTGAACCGAAGGACTTGAACAATGCAAAAAGAATTGCGTAAATTGGCTATCTTTTGGCAGGTCAAGGGGGCACTTGTGCAATCATTGGCGATTAATTTTGTACTTTTGTGCCAGATCACTCTTCTAATATGACTGATCTCACCGAATACATTGCCACTGTTGCTAAGAATAATTCCCCACAACCAACTTGGTTGGAATCCCTGTTTGGAAGTTGGGGATCCCAAATTGCCAAATGGGCTGGAGCGTGTTTTTTTCTTCTTAGTTTGCCTAATTGTGTTATTTAACATGCAGTGTATGTGTGTGTATTTTTTATAAATCACTCCCGTTAATAGAAGTATAACCTTTATTATGATGATAGTATTACCATACTATTTAGATTGTACAACCCAGAATGAAGGGTTTGAAATGATGAAGTGTCTGGTTTCATGTGTTGATTACCCTTACTTTAACAGAAGTATAGAACCTACCCCTCTAATGCTTACCTCAAAATTGAATGATAATATCACAGATTGAGTGATAAGAATGTGATGGAACATTTTCTGTTTGTGCTTTTCTAATGACCAATTTCTGTGTTTGTGCTTTTCTAATAACCAATTTCTGTGTTCATGGAAGTGACTGATTGAACGAATCCTCAATATCAGTGTCTGCAATTTGCCAGTACACCCAGACCCTTGTTTTGAGAATGAAATATATCTCAGTTTAGAGAGAAGAAGCCTCGTGAGGTATTGATCTGTCACATGCATGAACCAGTATTGGTTGGTCACATGAATGAAGCAAACGTGAATGATGAATTAATTATGAATGGTGAATAAGCTAAATCATGCAAATATAACCTCCTGTAGCTCAGTTGGTAGAGCACGGCGCTTGCAACGCCAGGGTTGTGGGTTCGATTCCCACGGGGGGCCAGTATGAAAAATGTATGCACTCACTAACTGTAAGATGCTCTGGATAAGAGCGTCTGCTAAATGACTAAAAATGTAAATGTTAAAATTTCTGCACTATATAAGAGAACTAACAGGACTGCCCTGGAAGAGCTCCTGACAGACGTGTACTATGGCGCATCAAGTTTGTTGGAACCTCTCCAGTTAACTGTTAATAAACAATGATTCATTTAAGATTTACTTTGAATGTCCTTGTGTAGAATTTCCACGACATTATACATGTGGTCAATAAAATGTTTCAAACAAGCTGTCATTCAGGGCAGGTCGGGCAGAGTCCCACCTGTTTTGAGCCCAACCTGTTTAGCAAAAAAAAAATATATATATATATACAGTTGAAGTCGGAAGTTTACATACACCTTAGCCAAATACATTTAAACTCAGTCTTTCACAATTCCTGACATTTAATCCTAGTAAAAATTCCCTGTATGTTTATATTCATAGCTACATCATCATAACAATAAATCGATGATGGTCATGTCAACTCGTTGTATTTTTTCCCAGACGCTATGACTGATTCAGCTGAAATTGTTGGCTCATAGTTCTAATCCCATATTGGGCAAATATATTTACAATATTCATCCCGTGACCACACACTTCTAATTCTGAAAGCATACCTGTCAGAGGGGTCACCCTGGTAGTTAATTTGAACATTGGAATTAGAGCTGCTTCATAAATACTGCAATGCGGGTTGGATTGAATTGAGCCCCTAATCTTCATTTTCAAGGTGATGATTACACTTTTCTTTCCAACACAATACAGCAATACATTTGAGTCCAGAAATGTATTTTGCGCCTCATGGGGGATTTGAACATACACCGCTACTAGCAATAGATTTCTGGAACTCGGTACTTACCACTGTACGCTAATTGTCCAAAGCCGTCTTTGCTTGTGATGCATATCATTTTATTATCAGAGCGTGCCAGTGGAATTCTGGTAAGTACAGTTGAAGTCGGAAGTTTACATACACCTTAGCCAAATACATTTAAACTCAGTTATTCACAATTCCTGACATTTAATCCTAGTAAAAATTCCCTGTCTTAGGTCAGTTAGGATCACCACTTTATTTTAAGAATGTGAAATATCAAAATAATAGTAGAGCAAATGATTTATTTCACATTCCCAGTGGGTCAGAAGTTTACATACACTCAGTTAGTATTTGGTAGCATTGCCTTTAAATTGTTAACTTGGGTCAAACATTTTGGGTAGCCTTCCACAAGCTTCTCACAATAAGTTGGGTGCATTTTGGCCCATTCCTCCTGACAGAGCTGATGTAACGGAGTCAGGTTTGTAGGCCTCCTTGCTTGCTTGCACTTTTTCAGTTCTGCCCACAAATGTTCTATAGGATTGAGGTCAGGGCTTTGTGATGGCCACTCCAATACCTTGACTTTGTTGTCCTTAAGCCATTTTGCCACAACTTTGGAAATATGCTTGGGGTCATTGTCCATTTGGAAGACCCATTTGCGACCAAGCTTTAACTTCCTGACTGATGTCTTGAGATGTTGCTTCAATATATCCACATAATTATCCTTCCTCATGATGCCATCTATTTTATGAAGTGCACCAGTCCCTCCTGCAGCAAAGCACCCCCACAGCATGATGCTGCCACCCCCGTGCTTCACGGTTGGGATGGTGTTCTTCAGCTTGCAAGTCCCCCCTTTTTCCTCCAAACATAACGATGGTCATTATGGCCAAACAGTTCTATTTTTGTTTCATCAGACCACAGGACATTTCTCAAAAAAGTACGATCTTTGTCCCCATGTGCAGTTGCAAACTGTAGTCTGGCTTTTTTATGGCGGTTTTGGAGCAGCGGCTTCTTCCTTGCTGAGCGGCCTTTTATTGGTGTCCTTTAGTAGTGGTTTATTTGCAGCAATTCGACCATGAAGGCCTGATTCACACAGTCTCCTCTGAATAGTTGATGTTGAGATGTGTCTGTTACTTGAACTCTGTGAAGCATTTATTTGGGCTGCAATTTCTGAGGCTGGTAACTCTAATGAATGTATCCTCTGCAGAAGAGGTAACTCTGGGTCTTCCATTCCTGTGGTGGTCCTCATGAGAGCCAGTTTCATCATAGAGCTTGATGGTTTTTGCGACAGCACTTGAAGAAACTTTCAAAGTTCTTGACATTTTCCGGATTGACTGACCTTCATGTCTTAAAGTAATGATGGACTGTCGTTTCTCTTTGCTTATTTGAGCAGTTCTTGCCATAATATGGACTTGGTGTTTTAACCAATTAGGGGTATCGTCTGTATACCAACCCTACCTTGCCACAACACAACTGATTGGCTCAAACGCATTAAAAAGGAAAGAAATTCCACAAAGTAACTTTTAACAAGGCACACCTGTTAATTGAAATGCATTCCAGGTGACTACTTCATGGAGCTGGTTTTATTTTTATTTGACAAAGCAAGTCAGTTAAGAACACATTCTTATTTACAATGTCGGCCTACACCGGCCAAATCCGGACGATGTTGGGCCAATTGTGCGCTGCCCTACGGGACTCCCAATCACGGCCGGTTGAGATGTAGCCTGGAATAGAACCAGGGGGTCTGTAGTGACACCTCAAGCACTGAGATGCAGTGCCTTAGACCGCTGCACCACTCGGGAGCCCAAGGGAATGGTTGAGGGAATGCTGAGTGTGCAAAGCTGTCATTAAGGCAAAGGGTGGCTATTTTGAAGAATCTCAAATATAAAATATATGTTGTCAAATCAACTGTGGGAGCATTTATTAGGAAATGGAAGACATACAAGACCACTGATAATCTCCCTCGATCTGGGGTCTCCCCGTGGGGTCAAATTGATCACAAGAACGGTGAGCAAAAATCCCAGAACCACACGGGGGGACCTAGTGAATGACCTGCAGAGAGCTGGGACTAAAGTAACAAAGCCTACCATCAGTAACACACTACGCCGCCAGCGACTCAAATCCTGCAGTACCAGACGTGTCCCCCTGCTTAAGCCAGTACATGTCCAGGCCCGTCTGAAGTTTGCTAGAGTGCATTTGGATGATCCAGAAGAGGATTGGGAGAATGTCATATGGTCAGATGAAACCAAAATATAACTTTTTGGTAAAAACTCAACTCGTCGTGTTTGGAGGACAAAGAATGCTGAGTTGCATCCAAAGAACACCATACCTACTGTGAAGCATGGGGGTGGAAACATCATGCTTTGGGGCTGTTTTTCTGCAAAGGGACCAGGACGACTGATCTGTGTAAAGGAAAGAATGAATGGGGCCATGTATCGTGAGATTTTGAGTGAAAACCTCCTTCCATCAGCAAGGGCATTGAAGATGAAACGTGGCTGGGTCTTTCAGCATGACAATGATCCCAAACATACCGCCCGGGCAACGAAGGAGTGGCTTCGTAAGAAGCATTTCAAGGTCCTGGAGTGGCCTAGCCAGTCTCCAGATCTCAACCCCATAGAAAATCTTTGGAGGGAGTTGAAAGTCTGTGTTGCCCATCGACAGCCCCAAAACATCACTGCTCTAGAGGAGATCTGCATGGAGGAATGGGCCAAAATACCAGCAACAGTGTGTGAAAACCTTTTGAAGACTTACAGAAAACGTTTGACCTGTGTCATTTCCAACAAAGGGTATATAACAAAGTATTGAGAAACTTTTGTTATTGACCAAATACTTATTTTCCACCATAATTTGCAAATAAATTCATTAAAAATCCTATAATGTGATTTTCTGGATTTTCTTTCTCATTTTGTCTGTCATAGTTGACGTGTACCTATGATGAAAATTACAGGCCTCTCTCATCTTTTTAAGTGGGAGAACTTGCACAATTGGTGGCTGACTAAATACTTTTTTTCCCCACTGTATGTATGTATGGAGCATAATGTATTTACAGTCTTCTTCACGTTTTCAAGTACTGGTGACAAATCATGCATTCCGATTATTGCATAGATTGTAATGGACAACTATGATGTGTGTAAAAAATGTTTTGAAGGTTGTACTGATTATAATGAGCTAATGCTAAAATATTTGCCAGCTCTGTGTGGCGCCATGTTTGTTGACATTATACAATGCATTCTGGGTGTCACGTAAATGTCTGTCAGACCAAAAATTTTACTATGAAGTGAAGGAATGGTTCACTCATCTTTCAAGTAAACTTGCGGAAGTGAATGAAGGGAAGTGAATGATCATAGACGACACACCCCCTTCAACATGCATACTGCAAACAGACCAAACTCATCTTGTCTCCTCTTATCTTTGGTTGACACGTAAAAACATACATGGCAGCGCGCACAAACAACCCATCGTCGGATTACTTTCGATTTCTAGAAAGTGTTTTACTCAATTATTTTGATCAATGTTGAGCTCACCCGTGATGTGATGAATTATAAATAGTAATTGCTATTAGCTAATTCATATTGTGTTTTCTGTTAGCCGAGAGTTATCTAAATATGACCACTTGTTTTACGTCAATCTTTCCTCAGTTAGCGCTAGGACTAATGTAGCCTACATTTTCCGGTTTGGATGATTGTGTTATGCTGTCACCACTTCTGTGAATGTCTGAACATTGCATCCAAAAATAAACTGTTCACATTCAGGACATAACTTTGTAAGGACTGTGTTTGTGCATAATGTTTCTGTGAAAAAACAGTGTGGCTAGCTCAAATGCTGACTGTTGCGTCAATCGAAACTGGACGTTTTAAATAAGCATTCTAATCACACCCGTTTGTTGGTACGTGTGAAAAGGTATAAAATAAGAGGATGGGGAATGCAATGATGGTTATTTTCTCCAAGAGATAAAACATTCACTAGGGAAATAAGAGAAGTCCCCATGACAAAGACTAACTGACAAAGAGATTTAGCCAGCATGCCAAACTGATGTCCAGTTTATTATAAAGAAAATTATTCATTTATGATTGGGTAGATATCGGGAACAAAATGGAACTGATTGGAGGGCAGAGGATGACCAAGGTTTTTGTGGCTTTCATCATAGGGGTCCTGTGTGTCTGTGTGTTTCTGCTGGTGGATGGAATGGTGTGTGTGTGTGTGTGTGTGTGTGTGTGTGTGTGTGTGTGTGTGTGTGTGTGTGTGTGTGTGTGTGTGTGTGTGTGTGTGTGTGTGTGTGTGTGTGTGTGTGTGTGTGTGTGTGTGTGTGTGTGTGTGTGTGTGTGTGTGTGTGTGTGTGTGTGTGTGTGTGTGTGTGTGTGTGGAGAGGGAGGCTATGATACAGTAGATCAAGAAGACATACTGTAGTAGAGTATTGACTGATTCAGACTGGGGAATTCAGCTGCTCCCAGGGAAGCAAACACAGTGTGGTGAGGATCAATGTGGCCCCACAGTGTGCACTGCTCTACAACAATTTAACTCCTATAGATTTATTTTATTTTCTACCGTTTGACATGGAACTGTGAATTAATCTTTAATAATGCCAACATTATCTTTCACTCCTTCTCTGTCACCCTACTCATCTCTTATATTCTTGGTTGTCTGCTACTTCAAGCCACACACACATACATATACACACACACACACACACACACACACACACACACACACACACACACACAAACACACACATAGTATCCCCTGCCCCCCACCCCCCACCCCCAACCAACACCACACTCACACACCCATACTGACTACACAGAGTGGTACACATCATTCCATGTGTATCCCACATTCCAATCCATCAAGCTACCTACTCAAGAAAAAGCTTCAAACTATAACCAGTGCCTGCAACCTGCTTCAGGTTATCAGTCAACCTACCAGGGTAGTTACAAACAGCACAGGAATTAAATAATCAACATGTTTTGATCAAATCTTTACTAATGCTGCAGAAATGTGCTTGAAAGCAGTATCCAGATCCATCGGATGTAGTGATCACAATATAGTAGCCATATCTAGGAAAACCAAAGTTCCAAAGGCTGGGCCTAATATAGTGTATAAGAGGTCAGACAATAAGTTTTGTAGTGATTCCTATGTTGTTAATGTAAATAGAATATTTGTTGGTCCGTGGTGTGTAATGAGGAGCAAACAGACGTTACACTTGACACATTTATGAAATTGCTTATCCCAGTTACTAATAAGCATGCTCCCATTAAGGAAATGACTGTAAAAGGAATGGCAAATAAGTCTGGCTGCACAACTGATTGGAAAACGTACTACAAATTGAGAAATCATGTGACTAAACTGAATAAAAAGAAGAAACGACATTATGAAACAAAGATAAATGACATAAAGAATGTTAGTAAAAAGCTTTGGAGCACCTTCAATTAAATTTTGGGAAGAAAGTCAAACTCAGCTCCATCATTCATTAAATCAGATGGCTCATTCATCACAAAACTGACTGATATTGCCAACTACTTCAATTATTATTTTCATTGGCAACATTAGTAAACTTAGGCATGACATGCCAGCAACAAACGCTGACACTACACATCCAAGTACATCTCACCAAATTATGAAAGACAATATTTGTAATTTTGAATTCCCTAAAGTGAGTGTGGAAGAGGTGAAAATATTATTGTTGTGAATCAACAATGACAAGCCATCGGGGTCTGACAACATGGATGGAAAATTACTGAGGATAATAGCGGACGATATTACCACTCCTATTTGCAATATCTTGAATTTAAGCCTACGAGAAAGTGTGTGCCCTCAGACCTGGAGGGAAGCAAAAGTCATTCTGCTACCTAAGAATAGTAAAGCCCCCTTTACTGGCTCAAATAGCCGACCAATTAGCCTGTTACCAACCCTTAGTAAAGTTTTGGAGAAAATTGTGTTTGACCAGATACAATGCTATTTTACAGTAAACAAATTGACAACAGACTTTCAGCACACTTCTAGGGAAGGACATTCAACAAGCACAGCACTTACACAAATTACTGATGATTGGCTGAGAGAAATTGATGATAAGAATATTGTGGGGGCTGTTTTGTTAGACTTCAGTGTGACTTTTGACATTATCGATTATAGTCTGCTACTGGAAAAATGTATGTGTTATGGCTTTACATCCCCTGCTATATTGTGGATAAAGTGTTCTTTAATGGAAGCCTCTCCAACATAATCCAGGTAGAATCAGGAATTCCCCAGGGGCAGCTATCTAGGCTGTGGAAATTGAGCAAGTTGAGGTGACTAAACTGCTTGGAGTAACCCTGGATTGTAAACTGTCATGGTCAAAACATATTGATACAATAGTAGCTAAGATGGGGAGAAGTCTGTCCATAATAAAGCGCTACTCTACCTTCTTAACAGCACTATCAACAAGGCAGGTCCTACAGGCTCTAGTTTTGTCGCACCTGGACTACTGTTCAGTCGTGTGGTCAGGTGCCACAAAGAGGGACTTAGCAAAATTGCAATTGGCTCAGAGCAGGGCAGCACGGCTGGCCCTTGGATACACACATAGAGCAAACATTAATAATATGCATGTCAATCTCTCCTGGCTCAAAGTGGAGGAGAGATTGACTTCATCACCACTTGTATTTGTGAGAGGTTTTGACATGTTTGAAGCACCAAGCTGTCTGTTTAAAAGACTAGCACACAGCTCAGACACTCATGCATACCCCACAAGACATGCCACCAGAGGTGTCTTCACAGTCCTCAAGTCCAGAACAGACTATGGGAGGTGCACAGTACTACATAGAGCCATGACTACATGGAAATCTATACCACATCAGGTAACTGATGCAAGGAGTAGAATCATATTTAAAAAACAGATAGAAATACACCTTATGGAACAGCGGGGACTGTGAAGCAACACAAACATAGGCACAGACACATGCATACACGCACATGATAACATACGCACTATACACACACGTACACATGTTTTGATTTTGTGTTGAAGATATGTGGTAGTGCAGTAGTGGCCTGAGGGTACACACTTAGTTTGTTGTGATATCTGTTATGAATGTATTGTAATGTTTTTAAAATTGAATAACTGCCTTAATTTTGCCGGGACCCAGCTAATGGGGATCCATAATAAATACAAATACAAATGCATATCCACCACCATCCATTATTCAAAAAGCGCTCAACTTCCTCCCCATCACACACCTTACAGACACCGCTCCATGGGAACTGACAAAGCATGAAGGAAGGCTACCGTGTTCTGTGACTGTGTCCTCCGCCAGTATACAGCCACCCCCCACACAGTACTTCTGATCCTCAGAGCATGATATTTTGGTGTTCATTTGGTGTTTTGTTGATGGTGGTGGAAATCGCTGTCTCAGGCGCTGCTCCAGAATCTCCCATAAGTGTTCAATTGGTTGAGATCTGGTGACTGAGACGGTCATGACATATGGTTTACATAGTTTTCATGTTCATCAAACCATTCAGTGCTCATCAAACCATTCATTGTAATCCTATGGGGGCATAGCCATGATAGCCAAAATAATGGCCTGCCCAGCATTTTATACACTGCTCAAAAAAATTAAGGGAACACTAAAATAACACATCCTAGATCTGAATGAATGAAATAATCTTATTAAATACTTTTTTCTTTACATAGTTGAATGTGCTGACAACAAAATCACACAGAAATTATCAATGGAAATCAAATTTATCAACCCATGGAGGTCTGGATTTGGAGTCACCCTCAAAATTAAAGTGGAAAACCACACTACAGGCTGATCCAACTTTGATGTAATGTCCTTAAAACAAGTCAAAATGAGGCTCAGTAGTGTGTTTGGCCTCCACGTGCCTGTATGACCTCCCTACAACGCCTGGGCATGCTCCTGATAAGGTGGCGGATGGTCTCCTGAGGGATCTCCTCCCAGACCTAGACTAAAGCATCCGCCAACTCCTCGACAGTCTGTGGTGCAACGTTGCGTTGGTGGATGGAGCGAGACATGATGTCCCAGATGTGCTCAATTGGATTCAGGTCTGGGGAACGGGCGGGCCAGTCCATAGCATCAATGCCTTCCTCTTGCAGGAACTGCTGACACACTCCAGCCACATGAGGTCTAGCATTGTTTTGCATTAGGAGGAACCCAGGGCCAACCGCACCAGCATATGGTCTCACAAGGGGTCTGAGGATCTCATCTCGGTACCTAATGGCAGTCAGGCTACCTCTGGCGAGCACATGGAGGGCTGTGCGGCCCCCCAAAGAAATGCCACCCCACACCATGACTGACCCACCGCCAAACCGGTCATGCTGGAGGATGTTGCAGGCAGCAGAACATTCTCCACGGCGTCTCCAGACTCTGTCACGTCTGTCACATGTGCTCAGTGTGAACCTGCTTTCATCTGTGAAGAGCACAGGGCGCCAATGGCGAATTTGCCAATCTTGGTGTTCTCTGGCAAATGCCAAACGTCCTGCACGGTGTTGGGCTGTAAGCACAACCCCCACCTGTGGACGTCGGGTCCTCATACCACCCTCATGGAGTCTGTTTCTGACCGTTTGAGCAGACACATGCACATTTGTGGCCTGCTGGAGGTCATTTTACAGGGCTCTGGCAGTGCTCCTCCTGCTCCTCCTTGCACAAAGGCGGAGGTACCAGTCCTGCTGCTGGGTTGTTGCCCTCCTACGGCCTCCTTCACGTCTCCTGATGTACTGGCCTGTCTCCTGGTAGCGCCTCCATGCTCTGGACACTACGCTGACAGACACAGCAAACCTTCTTGCCACAGCTCGCATTGATGTGCCATCCTGGGTGAGCTGCACTACCTGAGGCACTTGTGTGGGTTGTAGACTCCGTCTCATGCTACCACTAGAGTGAAAGCACTGCCATCATTCAAAAGTGACAAAACATCAGCCATGAAGCATAGGAACTGAGAAGTGGTCTGTGGTCACCACCTGCAAAACCAGTCCTTTATTGGGGGTGTCTTGCTAATTGCCTATAATTTCCACCTGTTGTCTATTCCATTTGCACAACAACATGTGAAATGTATTGTCAATCAGTGTTGCTTCCTAAGTGGACAGTTTGATTTCACAGAAGTGTGATTGACTTGGAGTTACATTGTGTTGTTTAAGTGTTCCCTTAATTTTTTTGAGCAGTGTATATATTTCTATAAGATATTTTATTGTCACATGTACCGGATAGGTGCAGTTAAATGTGTTTTACAAAGGATGTTAATTGCTTAATTAACTTAGGCACCACACCTGTGTGGAAGCACTTGTTTTCAATAGATTTTGTAACCCTCATTTACAAAAGTGTTTCCATTATTTTTGTCAGTTACCTGTATATAGCCTTGTCTGTAGCCATACATTAGTAGGCCTCATCTATCATATACTTTTATTATGTTCAGTCTTTTGGGAGACTTTACTATACCGAAAAGTCTAATTTATGGCGTGTCTGAATACCCGTACTTGCGTTCTAAATAGTAGGCTGCGATAATTTTATAGTATATTTTATATGTATTATGCTTTAAAGATGTCATACTCATTTCGACTTTTCATATATTAGAATTCGCTGCAGACTTCCAGACCCACATGTGACCCACATGTGTTTGACAACAGCTGATAAGAGGACAGGCTGTACCAAAATGAACAAATGAACCTAGTGTGTTGATATTTGTTGATTTATTGCATTCATTTATACTAAAAAGTATGTTCTAAATAGTATGTAGTATGATTAGTACACATTATGTTGTTTTAGTAAGTAGTAGGCAAGACAGATTTTGGACACGGCCATTAAAATAAAACATGTTCTGCATAGTGTGAGGGACTCCAGAACATTGGATCAAACCTGTAACTGAATCTTCCAGGCTGTGTATGGAATACATGCCCTTGTTCCTGTCATGGGAAACAACATGTTTGACTGTTCCATTGAGTCCATTCCAGCCATTACAATGAGCCTATCCTCCTTTGGCTCCTCACACCAGCCTCCTCTGATGCTAACATACTTTTTTCTCTCCTTCCAGGAGAATGTGTCAGCGGTAATGGCTGCTTTGTTTTCTCTATGACCCCTTCAATTTGCTCTCTGCTGAGATGAGAGACAGCAAAGCAACAAAACAAATGAAGGAGGACTTCAGTTATCTTCCTCATTGTTCGCAGAGAACAGGAAATGAGCAATTCACAATGGATACGCAGGATGACTTTGCAGTTTTCCCCTAGGACTGTTTCAATCAGGCTGGGTAGGTATGTAATTGGATAACAAAGCAGATTATTCTCAATACATTACGCCCCATTATAACAAAGTAATGTGGAGTAGTAAGAGCATATTGTAATGGGATTACATGCAATTCAGCTCGAAACAGGTAGCCGACATACAGTATGATAATGTACTTAGTCAAACATGATCAATCAGAGTGCAGTCAAATACATAATCATTGGAGTCTTTCAACAGGCTAGCCATTGGTACGTTGGGGCCAAATCATGGATGACACACACACACAAACACACACAAATACACATGGGACCCCTATGGAGAAAGGCAAAAAAACATTGGTCATCCTCTGCCCTTCAATCAGTTCCAGTTTGTTCCCGATAGCTACTCAATCAGAAGTGAATAATTTTCTTAGCATGCTAAACTGATATCCAGTATATTTCTGACTTAATTTCTTTGTCTGTTAGGCTTTGTCGTTGGGACTTCTCTTATTTCTCTAATGAATGTTTTCTCTCTTGGAGGAAATAATCATAATTGAACCCCTATCCTCCTCATTTATCTTTTTTAATAATTAACGCTAATGACACTAAGCTCCTCCCACCTCATGGCCTTTGGTGTATGTGTGTGCGTGTGTGAGCGAGGGTGGGAGAGAGTATGTCTGCTTATGAGTGTCCAACAGTGGGTAAACCAGTGTTTTTGAATGCAAGTGGAAACCAGTGTTTGTGAATGTGATTTTCCGTGGAAATAAAAGTGTGTGTTAGTGCGAATGTGTTTATGTATGTGTGCTATTGAATGCACACACACATATACAAACACACACACACACACACACACACTCCTATTGATTTCTATGGACAGCACACTGAACAAGAGCCTCTCCAGCCCAAAAAGGGGGATGTGTGAGACGAGAGGAAATCATTAGCAACAGAGCCCTCGTTAGTGTGACACACGCCAGATCTGTGACCATCTTGTTACCGCTGAGACCAACGAACGGAAGGGCGGAAACAACGAATACCAGAGAACCTTCGCACCACTTCAACCAGTACTACCACCACCCAGTCTCTAACATTGTCATCTAACCATGTTCGCCTGTGGAGAGCGACGCACATCACTGATTATAGAGGGAGAGGAAGAACAAAGGTCCTTTTACCCAAAACGTTTGATCTTGTCCACATGCGGATATAGCCAGTTCCCAACTCTACGTGGATCCACAGAACCAAACAGGGAATTGTCTTTCAATTCCTGCTCAGGCATGCTCACATTTGCAAGAGCCCATCAAGCACCCATTTTGGAGAGAGGGCTTTACAAAAACCAATTGGAAACTAAAGACATTATCCTGCTCAATTGGCCGTGAATGCCAAAGGGCCAGAGCGGTGTGATCTGCACTCAAACCAGGAGCACAATAGTGCCTTCTATTTCTAATTATACAACGGGTGGGTCTAATCCTGGATGCTGATTGGTTAAAACTGTATTCCAGCAAGTGTCTATTCCACAAGTTACCACCGGCTAAGGCTATGACGTTGAAATGCCTATTCACTGACTATGCAATCCATTTACATTTAAGTGATTTAGCAGATGCTCTTATCCAGAGCGACTTACAGTTAGTGAGTGCATACATTTTCATACTGGCCCCCCGTGGGAATCTAACCCACAACCCTGGCGTTGCAAACACCATGCTCTACCCACTGAGCTACACGGGACAATTCATTGTCTCATCAGCCCAGCCAGGAAATGTATAAACTTGATCTGCACTGTAAAATGTATCTAGACATTATCTCCCATTTCTTTTAGTTTTCAACCGTAGAGATTCGTATAAACCTTGCTGTCTGTCTCTCCGACATTTGCGACATTGTTTCAACATTGAAATTCGATCTCCAGCTGTCCCATGGCAATGAACGTGTTGGGATGAGACAGACAGGCTGGCAGCTTTTTTCAGCCAGTCGAAATCATGAATCGTTTTTATGGATATATACAAATAAATGTCAATAGAAAAACATGAAATGCAGCTAGTTTGCTGTCATTCCAGCTTCAGTTTGAAGTGATTGTTAGCTGTGTAGTTGGCTAGCTCCTCTGAACAGTGTCCTGGCGCGAGAGCAAATGTAAAATTGAAAATGGCGCCGGAGGGGATGGCTGCAGTTTTACGGGCTCCTAACCAATTTTGTGTGTTTTTTCGCATTGTTGGTAACTTATTTTGTACATAATGTTGATGCTACCGTCTCTTATCACCGAAAATAGCTTCTGGATATCAGAACAGCAATTACTCACCTCGAACTGGACAACGTGCAATCATTGGAAAATAAACAGGATGAGCTCCATTCGAGACTATCCTACCAATGGGACATTAAAAATGGTAATATCTTATGTTTCACCGAGTCGTGGCTGAACGATGACACGGAAAATATACTGTTGGCTGGGTTTTCCGTGCATTGTCAGGACAGAACAGCTACGTCCGGAAGACAAGGGGTGGGGGTGTGTGTCTATTTGTCAATAACAGCTGGTGCACGATGTCTAATATTAAGGTAGTCTCGAGGTATTGCCCGCCTGAGGTAGAGTATCTCATGATAAACCATAGACTAGAAGCGGCGCTCCTAGTGGCCGGGGACTTTAATGTAGGCAAACTTAAATCTGTTTGACCTAATTTCTTCCAGCATGTCACATGTGCAACCAGAGGAAAAAAAACTCTAGACCACCTTTACTCCACACATAGAGACACATACAAAGCTCACCCTCGCAACAGGACTGTTTTGCTAGAACAGACTGGAATATGTTCCGGGATTCATCCAATGGCATTGAGGAGTATACAACCTCAGTCACCGGCTTCATCAATAAGTGTGATCACGCTCTCCGTAGCCAATATGAGCAAGACCATTAAAAGGTCAACATTCACAAGGCCACGGGGCCAGGCAGATTACCAGGACATGTACTCAGAGCATACACGGACCAACTGACAAGTGTCTTCACTGATATTTTCAACCCCTCCCTGACCGAGTCTGTAATACCTACATGTTTCAAGCCGACCACCTGTGCCCAAGAAAGAGAAGGCAACCTGCCTAAATGACTACCACCCCGTAACACTCATGTCGGTAGCCATGAAGTGCTTTGAAAGGTTGGTCATGGCTCACATCAACACCATCATCCCGGAAACCCTAGACCCACTCCAATTCGCATAACGCCCCAACAGATCCACAGATGACGCAATCTCAATCGCACTCCACACTGCCCTCTCCCAACTGGACAAAAGGAACACCAACAGTTCAAGTCAGAAGTTTACATACACCTTAGCCAAATACATTTAAACTCAGTTTTTCACAATTCCTGACATTTAATCCTATTAAAAATGCCCTGTTTTAGGTCAGTTAGGATCACCACTTTATTTTAAGAATGTGAAATGTCAGAATAATAGTAGAGAGAATGATTTATTTCAGCTTTCATTTCTTTCATCACATTCCCAGTGGGTCAGAAGTTTAAATACACTCAAATAGTATTTGGTAGCATTGCCTTTAAATTGTTTAACTTGGGTTAAACGTTTCGGATGGCCTTCCACAAGCTTCCCACAATAAGTTGGGTGAATTTTGGCCCATTCCTCTTGACAGAGCTGGTGAAACTGAGTCAGGTTTGTAGGCTTCCTTGCTCGCACACGCTTTTTCATTTCTGCCCACAAATGTTCTATAGGATTGAGGTCAGGGCTTTGTGATGGCCACTCCAATACCTTGACTTTGTTGTCCTTAAGCCATTTTGCCACAACTTTGGAAATATGCTTGGGGTCATTGTCTATTTGGAAGACCCATTTGCGACCAAGCTTTAATTTCCTGACTGATGTCTTGCTTCAATATATCTACATAATTTTCCTTCCTCATGATGCCATCTATTTTGTGAAGTGCACCAGTCCCTCCTGCAGCAAAGCACCCCCACAGCATGATGCTGCCACCCTCGTGCTTCACGGTTGGGATGGTGTTCTTCGTCTTGCAAGTTCCCCCTTTTCCCTCCAAACATAACAATGGTCATTATGGCCAAACAGTTCTATTTTTGTTTCGTCAGACCAAAGTACATTTCTCCAAAAAGTACGATCTTTGTCCCCATGTGCAGTTGCAAACCGTAGTCTGGCTTTTTTATGGCGGTTTTGGAGCAGTGGCTTCTTCCTTGCTGAGCAGCCTTTCAGGTTATGTCGATATAGGACTCGTTTCAATGTGGATATAGATACTTTTGTACCTGTTTCCTCCAGCATCTTTACTGTTGTTCTGGGATTGATTTGCACTTTTTGCACCAAAGAACGCGTCTCCTTCCTGAGCGGTATGACGGTTGCGTGGTCCCATGGTGTTTATACTTGCGTACTATTGTTTGTACAGATGAACTTGGTACCTTCAGGCATTTGGAAATTGCTCCCAAGGATGAACCTTGTGGAGGTCTACAATTTTTTTCTGAGGTCTAGGCTGATTTCTTTTGATTTTCCCATGATGTCAAGCAAAGAGGAAATTAGTTTGAAGTTAGGCCTTGAAATACATCCACAGGTACACCTACAATTGACTCAAATGATGTCAATTGGACTATCAGAAGCTTCTACAGCCATGACATCATTTTCTGGAATTTTCCAAGCTGTTTAAAGGCACAGTCAACATAGTGTATGTAAACTTCTGACCCACTGGAATTGTGATACAGTGAATTATAAGTGAAATAATCTGTCTGTAAACAATTGTTGGAAAAATTACATGTGTTTTGCACAAAGTAGATGTCCTAACCGACTTGCCATTTGTGGAGTGGTTGTGTAGTATCTGAACAATTTATAATTTTGGCTGAGGTTTGCAAATAGTGTGTTAGATGAACTTTACTCTGCTTTGTTGAAACATCTGGAAAGCATTACTATAGGGGCCCCCTGAAACAGAGGACACTTGGATATGTGGAGGCCAGGGATTGGTCTATCCAAAACACCCATCTTATGTAACATAGGAAATATACCAGGTTTTGAACAAAGGACGGGGAGAACAATCATATTTGAGATTGGGTTAGTTGTTCTCCAGATTCTGCAGAAATCTGTAAATTGATGCTGAAATCTTTGATGTAATAAAAGTTATAATCAAGTACAGTGTCAGCGGATTCCTTGTCAACACAGCATTACAGCATCGTTGTCTCGACACCACAGAAATTGGCGACAAGGATTTTGGGACGAGTTGCATCTGTTTAGCGTTGCATCATGGGCTCCGAGCTGACTCCCACTACAGAGGCCGGCAGATAAGGTGAGCTTTCTCACAACTTTGGGCGCTGGTCAGTTCGTGTAGCTGTGTGTGCGTTGGTGGGACGCACCGTGAAGAATCTGTGTGTGCCGTGTTGTTTGCTGTGTGATGAGTTTCCGTTCTAAATTTCTAAATTTGTTTGCGTTGGAAACAACACAAACAGGGGGGAGTGTCTATAGGAATTGATAACACTGGGCCCAGGGATATTTGGCTTCAATAAAATTAAAGAGAAAATGAATAAAATAACGGAATAGAATGGAAAAGGAACTAAGGAAAAATGTATACTGTTAGGACGTCGCTGATCTATGGAAGCCCTCAAACGAGGCGATCATTAGATGGTCCACAAATCCTGTGAATTCACTAGGTGGATTTTCGGGTCAGTTCAAGGAACTGGAGATTGTAGAATATACATTCAATTGTATGTTACCTCTCGGTATATAGTTGACGAGGTATATGTCCGAAGTTGCCTCTCATTGAATATCTGCAACTCAAGGTAGCAAAAATTTAGGAAGGAAAAATGAGACAAAAGGAGCGACGGAAGCATGCTTTAGATATTGTATGAATGGATGCATTCTTGTTGATTGTGTGTGTGAGAGAAAGAGAGTGTGTGTTTGTGGAAATAAAGAGGTCTCTGCTGTGTTTCAGCTGTGTGTCGATTTATGTTAGAGATATATACATATATATGTTTTGGTTGAGAACAGGGGTTTTAGTTTTGGTAAGGAAATATGTTAATTACGGTTAAAACCTTATGAGTCTCCATTTGAGAGAACGTTTTCAAAATTGTTAAAATCTATGAGCCCCCGGGAGGAAGTTATGATTGTATAGAAAGGATTTGTAATGGATAAGAAAATAACTATAAATCTGCAGATTAGAGTAGAATAAGTGAAGATAGTAAAGTTAAGAAACTTTGAAGTAGGATTTGTGTTCTATGTTTTGTGTTGGTTTGTGCGTTTTGTTCAGTGTTACTGTTTGTCTGTGTTGGAAAAAACGGAGGGACAGCTGGTCTGTCTGCTGTTTAACTTAGAGAAAAGTTACTTGCGGGAGAGTTCCTCTCACCTTGAAATTGCACTAGTAAATGAGCTGCGCATGTGTGGGATTTTATGAGTTTAGAGTTGCGCGGAGCGAATGTGCCACTCCCCTGCCTGCATTGAGCTGCTGGGAGACGCAGACTTATAGCTGAAAAAAGAAAGGGGGAGATTTTGAGTACACACAAATAAAGTATTCTGTTTGTAAAAGTGGCTGTTGCTTAACTATGAAACTATTTGATTGAGATCCATTGAATTTATAAATGAGAGCTATGTTGACGGATTAAAAATAAAATAAAAATAAATGAATAAAATAAAATGTTATTGCGCTATTTATAATATTCCTGAGTTAAGCTGTTTGCTTATTCCTTAGTGTGAATGTGAACATAGGTATGTCTAAAAGGGTATTGTTTGGTTGAAATAACCCAGTGAGTACATAAAAGACTAGATTGTTGTCTGTTACTTTTGTTCTCCTGTGGTGTGAGAAACGAGAAGGAGGAGACAGAGAGAGAGGAGGTGCTGACCAGTGCGACACGCGACAGCGTGTGCTGCCCCGGATCCAGTCCAATTAAGGCCAGTACTGTTCTATCCACAAACTTATTTCCCTTACAGGATATAATAGATACATTGTGTATGCATAGATTATTTCATGTTGTGACCATTTGACAGGGACTTGGCAACCGACTGATCAATTGATGTAATTGAGAATTGCACATTGAAGTTTTTTGTGCATGGGTTGTTTTGATTAGAGTTGTGTTGGAAATCCAGCACTGAGATTATTCTGTAAAATTAAAGTGATTGGGTGCTTATTAAGCAATTGGTTTGTGGGTGCTGTAGTGTTGCTGGATTACAGGTCTTTCTTTTTGATTGCTCTGAAGTTGACTAGTTTCCTTTACTTTTCTTTATCGGATGTGGTAAGATTGCCACTAATCAATAATTTGGTAACAAAAAAAATAAAAATAATAATAATAGGAGGGAATGATAAGCAACATAGCTTAAAGTATGTTTTGGTTTACAAATTAATTAGTTTAAAATAATAATAATAATAATAATAATAATAATAATAATAATAAAATAATTCACAATAAAGGAATATAAAATAGTTGTTACAATGCGGAAAAAGGACATCAAAACTACGAAAGTAATTATTCCTGTTGATGTGGTACAAAATTGTAATCCTCTAGTTAATGGTATTGCAAGGTTATCTGGAAAATGGAATAAACGTTGGCCTGACATTGAACAATCATGGCCAGTGGAAGGGACTCTTAACCCAGAAGTAATTAAAATAATGCAAGTGCTTGTGTTCACATATAAGGCAGATCAAAAGAAGGGGAAAAATGGGGAACAGCGTAAAAAAAAGAGACAAAGAGAGCTGGGTGTTCTTAAGTTGTTTGAAAATGAGGGACAAAAACTGATAAAAGATACAAAAGATAAAAGAGACAGAGGTATAGAGAAAAATGGCAAAAGAGGCGAAGGTAACAGAAAAACGAATGGCAGAAGTCAATACACCTTTCTCACATACGGATTCAGCAAAAAGGCCCCCACCTTACGAGGAAGAAGTAGAGTTTAAGGAAGTCTATCCTCAGCTTCCAATGATCATTCAGGAGGGTGATTATTGCATCAGAGATGAAGATGAACGAATAATAGAGAGAGGACAAGAAACGACCATAAAGATGAATCCGAACTTCAAAAGTAAGAAAAAAATGACATGTCTGGAAACTAAGGGTAGAGTGAGGTTCAGAAGGATGGAATTTGAAGATGATGATGATGATCAGAGTGATTCAGAAGAGATCATGGGTGGATATGACCCTGTGATCAGACAGAGGTTGGCCAGAGCGGAAAGAAGGGGTGATGGAAGTTGGAAGAAGAAGGATACAAGAGATCCGAGCTCTGATGAAAGTGAAGATGGAGAGAGCGATGAAGATTTGGAGATTAAAGGTGCTTCATGTTCAAGAGGATTTTATCCTACAATGACTAGCACAGAAGAAATAGAAAGAGATATGGATCGATGCATATCATGCTTGGATAAGGCAAATAATTTAGAAAAAGTAAGAGAATTGGAAGAACAACTCAAGAAGTTGAAGATACAGAAGGAAAAAAGTGGTCCTCTGTAGCTCAATTGGTAGAGCATGGCGCTTGTAACACCAGGGTAGTGGGTTCGATCCCCGGGACCACCCATACATAAAAATGTATGCACACATGACTGTAAGTCACTTTGGATAAAAGCGTCTGCTAAATGGCATATTATATTATTATTATTAAAAACTGCTGAAAAAATAATCCCAAAAATTGGAGAGGAGGTATAAATTGCGGCCAAGAAAAGGGAGCACAAGTAAGAAGATGATGCCAGTGGAGTATAAACCTTTGCAGAATACCGATATGTCAGATATACTTGAGAAGCTGCCTACTCTTCAAGATGGAGCATATCCTTGGATTTCTAAATTGGAAGAAATTATGGTGGGAACACAGTTTGCCATAGGAGACATTAAGATACTTTTGGCTAATCTCCTTGGGATTCCAGGTATGGAAGACATTTTTCAGAGAGCTGGACTTAATCGATATGTGGGGACTGCGGTGAATGATCCTGAGTTGTTAGCTGCAAGTAGAAATCGGCTGTGGAGAGCACTGAAAGATACGTTTCCAACAAATGTGCATCCTGACAACATTCTGATTGACCCACTAGGACAACAAGAAAATCTGAGAGCCTATGTGTCAAGAGCTCATCAAGTGTGGAGAAATATTACTGGAAATGATCCAGATGTGAGTCAAATTGAGCAGTCAATTTTGCTAGCTAAACTGCAGATGGGGCTGCCCTCACCAGTAAGGAGCAAACTGGCAGAGGTGGTTGGACTTGGAAGCATGGCAAAAGGTGTCTATACAGATCATATAGCCCATCAAGTGGATCTATACAGGAAAAAGGAACACAACCAGAAAGAACAGGACCAAGAAACTCTCAGAAAACTCAATCAAATACAACTGGTGGAGAATAAGAAGAAGGAGAAGAAATAGGCTTTGGTTATGCAGAATCAGTGTTCACCAAATCAACAATCACTGCTACAGCTTCAACCGAACCAGTTCCAACTGCAATTTTCCTAGCCACCACTAGTGGGACCAGTTGTTTCATATCCATAGCCAGTTTCTGGACAGACACAGAATTGGAGAGGAAGAGGACGAGAAGGCTTAGGAAGAGGAAGAGGAGGAAGATTTAAGCCATACTTCCAGCAATCTTCAGAAGTGTGTTATAATAGTGGACAGGTTGGTCACTTTGCCCGTGAGTGTAATGGGCCAGGAGGAAACACCAGAGGGAATTTCAGAGGAAGATACAGGGGCCAGTCAAGATCATTTGGAGGACCGGTGAACCCTTATAGGGGCCCGGAGCAAGGATTCTAGAGGTGCCCAGAAGATCCGAAAGGGGGGTGTCAGCTGGTAGCATCAGGACGGAAAAAGATCAAACAATTCAGGTGAAAGTAAACAACCGACCATTAGAATTGATGGCGGATAGCGGAGCTGCTTTTACCTGTGTTCGGCCTGAAGATGCTACCCATCTCCCCATGTCCAATCAACTGATTTGGACAATTGGATTTGAGGGAGTGAACCAGCTGATTCCTCTTACGGAACCAATTGAGCTCTGCTATAAAAATCAGAAAATTACAATACCCATACTGGTATAGGAATATACACCTATTGCATTGTTGGGAAGAGATGCATTGTCTAGATTTAATTGTACAATAAAATGTACGCCAGACGGCTGTCTGGTAGAAGTGCCAAAAGAAACGGTTACCTTTGAGAGCTATGGTTAAAGATATTGGGAATGGTCAACTCCATAGCAATCTTTCCTGGACACAAGAAGGCCTTGTGGCATTTGAAACGATCAAACAGAGGCTACAGGAAGCACCTGCACTCACACTACCAGACTACTCTAAGAATTTCTTGCTATACGTGTCTACTTCTACTGGAGGTAAATATGCATGTGCAGTTCTTTGTCAGTTGACAGGTACAGGGACGAATCCTCAACCTATTTCCTACTACTCTACTGCCTATTCAGAAGTAGAACTAGGGCTACCACTGTGCTACAGAGCAATGGTGGGAGTATATTCAATGTATGACAAAGCATCATCTGTTACGATGGGTTACCCAGTAACAATCCTTACCCATCATAGTCTCAGAAATCTTCTGAACTATGGAAAATATACATTGACTATGCCTAGGCTCAGAGACTATCATAGGATCTTAGAGCAGGAAGATGTCACCCTAGTGAGGTGTGATACGGTGAATCCAGTCGAGAATTTGCCAACTTCAGAGGATGGTGAGCCACATGATTGTGTTCAAGAAGCAGAGAAATACTCGAGGCTTAGATCAGATTTGCAAGCCTTTCCATTACGTGAGGCAGACCTGGAGTATTGGACTGATGGGTCTTGTTATCATGTGGGAGATAAATTGTGTGCTGGCTATGCAGTAGTTAAAGCCCAAGGAACTGGATTTGTTGTTGAAAAGGCTGAAGTAATACCACAGCCTGCGTCCGCACAACTTGCTGAACTTGTGGGGCTAACAGAAGCGTGTTTGTTAGCAGAAGGAAAGCGAGTGACGATATATACTGATTCTGCATATGCACATAGTGTATGTCATTTGTTTGGAGCAGTGTGGAAAGGTCGAGGGTTTAAGAAAACGGATGGTTCTCCGATACAACATCATGCGCAAATAATGAAATTGTTGCATGCTATGATGAAGCCTAAAGAGATAGCGATATTGGATGAAAGCTTTCAGACCCATTGGATGAAAGCTTTCAGCATGGAATAAACTCAAGCTCAACATCTGACTTTGCAACAAGCTAGGACAGCCAAAGTTATTTATAAAAGCACAATACCCTCTTGAGAAAACAAAACACACTAAACTGTCTACAAGACAAGTGCTCTTCAAACTTTTCACACCCTTGCTGTCAGTTCTTTGGGGGAGTGGGGCTGTTAGTATACTCTTCTAGCCTATTGACTCCATTGTTGGCAGTGCTTGTCTACACAACAGCACAACTGTAGGTGCTCATACACAACAATACAGGACTAGACTGTCTAGCTACAAGTCAAGCCCCCCTCAAAATGTTCA